>NW_010174315.1:0-6347 GCF_000695765.1 Mesitornis unicolor | reverse complement strand
ACTCTCGCCCCTGTGCAATGCCCCCATTGCCATATCCCCATGCAATGCCCCCATCGCTGTGTCCCCATGCATTGCCCCCATCGCTGTGTCCCCATGCAATGCCCCCATCACTGTGACCCCCTGCAACGTCACTCATTGCTTTGACCCCATGCAATGCCCCCATTGCCATATCCCCATGCAATGCCCCCATTGCTGTGACCCCACGCAATGCCCCCGTCACTGTGATCCCATGCAATGTCCCCATCGCTGTGTCCCCATGCAATGCCCTCATTTCTATGACCCCATGCAATGCCCTCATCGCCATATCCCCATGCAATGCCCTCATCGCCGTCCCCCGACATGGAGCCTCTCCGGGCAGAGCTGCAGGCACAGCTGAGGGTTTGGTTTCAGGGGATCTTGTTTTAAATACCTTGTTTTTTAAATACCCCCTGGGCCGGGTGCCTGTGCAGCGGGGGGCAGGTCGCGCTGACCCCCCTGCAGCGGGACGGGGGGGACAAGGCCAATCCCGCTGTCATCGCCACCTTTTCGCCTGTAAACGCTCCGGGCGCGTCTCTCTGCTCCTTATTAGCGTGGAGCCTGACGAGGGGCGCGGGTGCCAGCTGCTATTTTAATACATTTGTGCTGATGGCCCCGGCAAAGCCATCGGTGCCTTCCTTTTAAGCACAAACCAGTTTGGCGCTGGTCTGGAAGTGCTGCGGGGGCTTCAGCTTCTATTTACAGAAGGGAAATGGCCTTTTTTTTAAACCTTTATCTCTTTTTTTAACTAGAAAAGCCTCCAGCTCTGCCCCAAGCTCCAGTCCAGTCCAAAGGCTCAGGCTGGTTCTGTGTTTTCCCCATTTCCCAGTTATTCTGTGAGATACAGATTGCTGCGCCCACTACAGCACGGCTTTTCTTCAGGGGTTTCAGTTGCATCGACACCATCATTAGTATTATCTGGTTATTGATCTACGAATTAAAAACTCTATAGCTGGGCCTTAAGGTCGTGCTCTAACAGCCCATAATGACCCATGGCAGTGCCCTGCTCGGCTGCAGCGCCCCCAGGGACCACCGAGGGGCTGGAGGGGGGCACCCCGCTCCACTCCCCATCTCCTTCACAGCCGCGCGGCTCCCACCTTTCTGTGCCAACGCTGGAGAGATGCTCAGTGGTGATGGGGCTGCAGGAGGATGCTTGGATCAGTGATGGAGCTGCAGGAGGATGCTTGGATCAGTGACGGGGTTGCAGAAGGATGCTCAGAGCAGTGATGGGGCTGGGGGGATGCTCACAGTGGTGATGGAGCTGCAGGAGGATGCTCAGAGCAGTGATGGGGCTGCAGGAGGATGCTCAGAGCGGTAATGGTCTCGCCCGTGAAGGATGCGCCATGGTCTTTAGTTACAGTGCAGGTGACTGAGTGCTTCAGTCAGTTCCTCCAAGGCGAAATCCGGCTGAGGAGGAAAGGCAGACGCTCAGTAATGGCCCTGGTACGGCAGGAATCGGCTGTGAGATGGAGGGAGTGAGGGATGCAGCACCAGAGGGGAACGCGGACTGACTTGGATTGGCAGCATTTCCCAAAACCCCTGGTATGAAACTGTCACTGAGTGACCCCATCCAGGGCCGGGGAGCGCATGGTGCAGCCCAAACACAGCCCAGACACAGCCCAAACACAACCTGCGGTGCAGTTCATGCAGCTGGGGCGTGCATGACCCCTGTTTCTGTGCTGTCACCGGGCATCGTCTCCCCCTGCCCCTGCATTGACCGAAAACACTTGTGGCTCCTGCTCTGCCTCGTTTCCCTTAATGGCCAAATGCTCTACAGGACCCCAGGACCCTCCTGGGGTTTGCTCCCTCCAGGGGACCAGGAAAATGGTCCCCAGTGAAGCCCTTGGAGGGGACACGGGGGCACAACCCGCACTGGGGGTGCTGGACCGGGGCAGGATGGACTGTGCCTCACTGCAGGAGCAGGTGATGGGGATAGAAAGGAGACAGAGCCAAAAAAATGATGGGGCAGTGATGGGAACCCCAGGGGTCCATGGATGGGGGACTCAAAAAAGAGCTTTGTCCCCCAACGTGATGTGCAAACATATACGTGTACACATATACACACTCCCCAAAGCAGACTCTATAAATCAGCACTCTTCCTGGCTCGCTTTTTTCCTTTCCCATTGACACAATAAATCTTTTTCTTCCTTTCTTTTTTTTTTCCCCCCAAAAAAAAGCCCTCGTGGTAGCGATTGCATCATCTCCCCTTCGCTTCCTTCCCCAGCCCGCCCCTGGCCCGGCAGATGAAGATAAAGTGATAGTGCTGTGTCAAAGAGTGCTTTACTGCCACACTTGGGATAGAAGAGGAGAGGTTAATTTATCATCGCTGGGGAGAACTGACAGCAGAGAGATATACGACCGAAGGGGGATTTAGCACAGGGCCAAGAAACTTCACACTATTTTTACCATCTGTCACATGCTCTAATAAAGCAGGACAAAATATGAAGAAAGGAAAAATGAACTATCAAACACTGATGTAATGCAGCCCATAAATCTAATTTAATTACTTTGCATGGAGACAGGTCCTCGAGTCCGTGTGAATATACTGGATTTTCTTGGCAACTTAACAACTAAGTGTTTTAATAACATCACACTATAATTTATTCTGCTTGAAACACAAAACCTCTTTTGTGCAAGTTTCTTTCTTTCCCCCCCCCCCCTCCTCTTGTGAGAACTGTTAATTTTTCCTGCTAATGTCAAAACTGGCATAAATTCGCATGTGAACTTGAAGCCTGACTGCGAAAAAAGGCGGAGGTTAGCGAACGCCTTTTGATGGCTCCGTGCTCTCCGCGCGCGCGCACGCGGGGGGCTGCGCGCCGCCGCAGTAACTGGGGCTGTGGGTGCCTTGGTGGGGGAGTCGTCTGCGTCGTTAGGTTTTAATATTGCCCAAAAACCCCCAAAATCTGAGGCACCAAAAAAAGCCGACAAAACCTGGTTTAGTGAGGGGCGAAGGAGGAAGGATGAAGGGCAAGGACGGGGTCTGCAGGGGCTGGGACCTGCAGGGACCGAGGACCACATAGGAAAAAAAGTAGAATTATTATTCAATATGTGTTCCTGTGAATCCGGATGCAGTTACAGAAATTATTGCTAATAATGAAAGCTATATATCAAAGGTTATAAAATCCCCATGTGCTGGGACACTATTTTTCTAGGCTTTGTTCTGAACCATTAAAGATGACATATTGAGTTTGTGTGCCTCTGTGTTTAGTAAGAGACATTTACATCTGATTTTAACCTAAAGTGGCAATTCTGACATTTGTCTGTGGTCTCTGAAGCGGGAGCTGCGGTGCTGCTGAGCGGGGGGCAATGAGCTGCCCACCGCCCCCCTGACCTCGCGCGGGCGGGAGGGAGCGAGCAGGTAATTAATTAGTTAGATCATCAGTGATTCATGTAAAATAAAACCCATCGGTCTCTGTTCAATGCGCCCTGGGAGGAAGGGAGAAAATAGAAAAGAGGGGAAAAAAATTAGGAAAGAAGGAAAAAAATAGGAAAGAAGGAAAAAAAATAGGAAAGAAGGAATAAAAGGTAGGAAATAAGGAAAAGAGGGAGGAAAAGCAACGTCTGTGAGGCCAAGGAGCCTGCACCCATAGAGCATCCATGGCGTGCATGGTCCTGTCCCTGCATCACAGCATCGTCAGGGGAAAATAAGGAGAAAAGACGGATTAGGGGCATTTTTGAGGTGCAATTTGAATTTCTTGGTGAAATCACGACGATGTCCCCAGCCCAGGACCTGTCCCCTGGGGTTTGTGCGGTGGCGTCGTGATTTAACACCCGGAGCTGCGGTGCAGCCACCACGTCAGAGGATTTACGTGAGCGAGCGCCCTGACCCGGCCTCCCCGGGGGATTTAACGTAAGGGGTAAACCGAGCCACTGTCCCCTGCAAAAATGGGATGCTGACCACCATGGCCACCACGGCCACCAGGGCCACCCGTGCCTGTGCCCATCCCCATGGAGCTGAGCCGGGGCAGGTCTGGCCCTGGGCTCGCACTCACATGTCTGGATTTTGCAGAATTGGGATTTTGCCTTGCCCCTGGGTAAGACCACCCTGAAACTTCACCCAAAACCCACCTGAGGTCTGAGCGTTTTCTGTGCAATCACTGATTTGTCAACACTGGAAATTTTAAATACCACAAAAGAGGTTTCCCTCTCCACAGCTCCCGCTGCACCAAATTGGTTTGACTCTTGTAGCTCCTCAAGGGAGGGATGTGAGTGTTTAAATCCGGACAAAATGCTGCTTCGGGGGTATGGGAAGACACCACTTGCACATCATTTGATCAGAAATCTAAAAATGTGGGGATCTGTAGGTGCTGGGGACCTTTCTGGCCCCTGCTGTGGCTGTTGGGGACCAGCTCTGGCCTTCTCAGCATCACCGAGGACCTGAGGTGACAGACACCGCATACACGTAGAACAAACTGCAAATCCTTGTAAACCCAAATAATCTCCAAACCCGGCTTCTTACCAGAGGTATTTGTGCTGTACCCACCTGGCAGAGCAGGACCAGGGCGTTCTGGGGGGTTCTTCACAAGTCAATGCAGAGCAGAGCCCCTGCCCAGCTCCACATGGCTCACGGGCACCACAGGACAGCGGGAAGGACGCCCAAAATGCAGTCAAAGGGGCGCTGCAATCTACTTCCCAAATATATGCCTGTTGCAGAAAAAAGATTTGCTATAATACACCAGGCATTACATGGTTGCAGAAATATGCACACCTTCAAATATACTGTTCAACAGATTGGAATTTATCTCCCTCTGTTTCCAGTGTCCCTCTCCCCTCTTTCGTTTTCCCTGTGTTGGAGATAATGAAAACCCTGGTATTTAAATTCAGTTGCAGCTCCCAGCCGCACAGATTGATTGCTTAGAAAAAAAAATAAATAAATATATATATATAAAAAACCCCTCAGAGCATGTATGCATAAACTAGATGGTAGATTAGGTTACCGGGAGAGGAAACGTACAAATGTACCGGCAGCGTAGCTTCTGCGAGGAGATTAACTGATGGGAGCAGCGAGCTGCTGATGAAGGCAGTTTGTGTAAGAGCAGACCCTGGCTATTGCGACTCATCCGTCACCGCTGTCAGCGCCGCTGCCTTCCCCGTGCGGGGACATGCATCGACACGAGGACATGCAGCAGGATGGGGACACACACCGTAGGGACATGCATCAGGATGGGGACATGCACTGACACGAGGACACGCACCATGGGGACATGCACCACCATGGGGACACGCACCAGCGTGGGGACACACACCTCATGGGGGGACACACCAACATGGGGACATGCATCTCATGGGGACATGCACTGGCATAGGGACACACACCACCATGGGGACATGCACCAAGGGCACATGCACCAACATGGGGACACACCAGCATGGGGACACACACCTCATGGGGACATGTACTGGCATAGGGACACACACTGGCATAGGGACATACACCACCATGGGGACATGCACCAAGGGGACATGCACCAACATAGGGGCACACACCATGGTGACAAGCACCGGCATGGGGACACGCACCAACACGGGGACACACACCTCATGGGGGGACACACCAACATGGGGACATGCACCTCATGGGGACATGCACCAACACAGGGACACGTACCTCATGGGGGGACACGCAGCTCATGGGGACATGCATGGGGACACTGTTGAGTCTCTCAAATCATGGCATCTGTCTTGCTTTTGGGATGCTGGGGATATTTAATGCCATCGAGGTGACGCCCGTGCCTGCGCAGAATGCTGCTGTGGTTCGAGCCCTGCAAACAAAGGATTAGGCAGACTAAAACATGGTGTAGATCTTGGTTTCCCGTCAAGCTTTGCAGCAACCCGGACCCGGTGTGAATGTCCCGTTTGGGAACATGGGAAGGTTTACAAATGGAGCCCTTGAACGTGGCAGTGAAAACCCCTCTGTGTTCCCTCGCCTCTCCCAGTGTCACACTGGTACCCAGTGCCTCTCTTCCTGCACAGTCCCAGGAGTCACCACCAGCCTGGGGGCAAAAGGAGGTGTTTGGGATCATGGAGGCGTCCAAGGAGCTGGGGGTGGTGGGACACCCAGGCTGTTCCCCCCCAAAAGCTGTGCCCATCATCTTGTCATCCCCACATACCTTCACTGCAAAATGGGCATCTCTGGGTGTTGCGAATGCATTGAGACCAGAGGAAAGTAAATTAATTGAAGAGCTCGTTAAGAGCAGGGATGGAAAACGCCTCTGAGCTCACACTGGAGCTGGGGCCGACTTGGTGGTGTAACAGCAGTGGCATCCTCTGCTGAGCAGCCTTTGGAGCAAAGACATCGCGAGATGCTGCTGGGGAAGGGGAAGGGGAAGGGG
>NW_010174314.1:0-442 GCF_000695765.1 Mesitornis unicolor | reverse complement strand
TTAAATCCGCTCCTGCTCTACTGACCCCACCTCCACACACCAGTTAACACTCAGAGATAGTGCGGCTCTAACAGCCAGCGTTTCACCCCAAATTTTCCCCGAAGTCAAGGGGCAAAGGTAGCTTTTCTAAAATACCCAAGTATAGGGCTTTTCAGTGTTTTTCCACAACAGGACAATTTATCAATCTTTTTGTATTTGACCATGAAAATAGGTGAGGATTTTGGGGTGTTTTGCTTTGGTCTGTGCTTGGAGGGTTTGAGGTTTGTTTCTTTTGTTGGGGGGTTTTTGCTTTCCAGCTGCACCAACTCCAGGGGGATCAGACTTTTCCAGGAGCTTTTAACAGACCTCCCCCTGTCCTCCCAATTGCATGCCCAGAACATGTCCATCCATCCGTCTGTCCATTCTGTCCCTCCTCCCCCGCTTTGGAATTCCAGGGGCTATG
>NW_010174313.1:12434-12711 GCF_000695765.1 Mesitornis unicolor | reverse complement strand
CAGCTTCTTGGGCACGACCTTGGGCACCCACTGCCCGCCATACTCCCCGCCTCACCCCACTGACACCGGTCACACTGGCCCCTGTGCAATGTCACTGCAGTTAATCATTGGCAATGCCAGGGTTCAGCCCACTGTGAGCTGTGGGACGTGTCCTGGGGTGCCTGGGGAGGCATCACTGCTGCCAGTGCCGTGTCCGTGCCTTGGAGGAGCCCCTGTATGCACGGGCTCAGCCCCTGAAGGATCTGGGGACAAGAATGTGTTCCTGCCCTGCTGCTGC
>NW_010174313.1:10188-12420 GCF_000695765.1 Mesitornis unicolor | reverse complement strand
CATGGCCAGACAGCGATGCCATGGCACAGCTGGAATGGCCAGGCCACAGCATGGAGTTGCTGGAGCATCCTGCAGGGATGTAAGATTTTCCTGGAGCCAGTGAAAAGGCCCAGACCTTCTCCCTGTGCTGGTACAGAGAGGAGTCAGGGAGTGCCCCTCACCCCAGCCTCAGTGCCCCACTTCCCCTCCCTCCCCACTCGCCTCCTCCCTGGCTGTGCCTCTGCAGCCCAGCTGTGCTCTGCCCCACACAGAAACTCCTCTCGTGCACAGGTCTGAGACAAGAATGCCCACCTTCTCCAACATCCTGTACGCGCTGAAGTTGTCCCACCGGGCCCAGGTGCACGGGGAGGTGGTGCACTTCAAGAAGGTGAGGGAGTGACCAGGGTAGCCCAGTGGCTCCTGCCCCCACTGGGACTGGCTCTGTAGGAGCCCCCAGCCCCCAGCGGGACCCCAGGGCCACACTGATGCTGGCTGCTCCCCGCAGGAGAGGAGACGCGTGGTGGTGGCAGACCAGTACCGCAGACCCAGAACGAACACACAGGCGTTGGTGTCCGCGCCTGCCCCAGGCCAGCAGCCCAGCTCCCGTCCACGCGTGCCTCAGAGCCGTGCCAAGAAGTGGTATGAGCAGCAGCACTCTCCCATGTCTGCCCTGGGAACCTCCACCCCGGCTGGGATGACCGGACCCTCCCTTCCCACAGGGCTCGGTTCATCTGCGGGAAGCATGGGGTGGAGATCATCTCGGAGCACGACAAAGGCAACGGGCACATCCGCTTCCCAGTGGTGCCCGGCAAGCACCGATCACCATGCTGGTGAAGAACTGCGGGGAGGAGGCGGTGACGCTGCAGCAGTGCTGGCTGCGCCGGCGCTCGCGGGAGCTCTCCTTCACGGACGAGCAAGGGGTGACACAGGGCCAGGCCCTGCTGCTGCACCCAGGTAGGGCTGCGTCCCCCGCCCCACGCCCTGCCCCGCTGGAGGGGATGTGGGACCCAGCTGTCCCCTCTTTGCCCTGCAGGCGGCTCCTACCCTGTGCAGGTGCGGTGCCTGGCCACCTGCAATGGGTACTTCCACGCCGTGGTGGTCTTTGAGTTCACCAAGGAGCCAAAGGAGTCCTTCAGCATCGGACGCTGCGTCGCTGCCATCGCCGAGAGCCAGCTGGCCAAGGACCTGGGGCCCTCTGCACCCTTCCAGCCTTACCAGGCCAGCCTGGAGCGCCCTGTCACCGTCATCACCGAGGATGGCATCCCCCCAGACAGGTACGCAGCAGGGTCACCTGCTGCCATCCTGTGCCCTGGCTGGGACAAGGCTCAGCTCCATGGGACCCCGCTGTCCAGCACCCCGGGACAGTGCTTAGTTCCCATGCAATGGCTGGGAATGGCAGGGGGGGGGGCACCGGGGCGTTTTTTTTTGCCAGGGCTGCCCAGCCTCTGCAGCACCACTCTCCCCTCCACCCAGCTCCCTGAAAAGCGAACTGGAGAGGGAGATCCCTCTGGGCACCTACCAGTACCCAAAGAGCCTCAAGGACACCATCCTGCTTGGACCCAGCGTCGACGCCAGCTCTGACTGGACTGCCATGTGGTGAGTGCCAAGGGGTAGGGACAACACCCAGCTCCGTACCTCCCATCCGCTGCCCCTTGGCCAAGGTGTCCCCAGGTGTGGTGATGTCCCTGCCACCCACAGGTCACTGCTGGAGGCCCCACTGCAGCCCGGGATCTGCTGCTGCACCTGGAGGAGATCCAGATGGAGGTGGACATCAGGCGCTACGACCTGCAGGATGTGCCCATGGTGCAGGAGAGGGGACTGCTGGTTCTCCACGTGTGTAGGGGGACTGTGGGGGTGAGGGGGTGCTGGGGTTCCCGGGGTGCCTGGTTTCACACCGGCTGTTCGGCACAGGTGCCCGGTGTGGCCGAGAACCGCCCGTCCGTACTGAAGGGGGACCACCTCTTCGCCCACCTGAGCAGCGAGCGGGACTGCTCCCCGCTCACCCAGTACAAGGGCTATGTGCACGGTGTGGAGCTGGAGAAGATCAAGCTGGGCTTCTCCTCCAAGTGAGTGGTGTCCATCCCTGGCCACACTGGTGGGGTCCCAGCAGCCCCGCTCAGATGCATGGGCTGGGAAGGGTGTGAGGAGCATCCCGTGCCCTGCTCACACTGCTCCATCCCAGCCTGCAGAAGAAGTTTGTGAACAACCTGAAGTTCGACGTGACCTTTACCTTCAACCGGCTGACCCTACGCA
>NW_010174313.1:8312-10178 GCF_000695765.1 Mesitornis unicolor | reverse complement strand
ATGCCACAGGGCTTGTCCAGCCTCCTCTTCCCCACTGCCTCCTGCCACCAGTCCCTCTTCACAGACGCCTTCCAGCCCCGGTGAGCCCCACGCTGCAGGACAGGGTGATGGGGGGAACAGGAGGGGATGGGAGGGGACAGGACCCGGAGTGCTCAGCCACTGGTGCCGCAGGTGGTTCGACCGCAAGCTGCAGGCGAACGAGGAGCAGTGCCGAGCCGTGATGCACATCGTGACCGGGGTGTCCAGGCCAGCCCCGTACCTCATCTTTGGCCCCCCTGGGACTGGCAAGACAGTCACCCTGGTGGAAGCCATCAAGCAGGTGAGCACTCAAGTCCAGCCCTGGGCATCGCTGCCTACCCTGGACCTGAGGCTCAGCACCATCACCCCCTCCCACTCAGGTATGGACGTGCTTCAAGGACGCCCGGATCTTGGCCTGCGCCCCCTCCAACAGCGCAGCAGACCTGTTGTGCCAGCGCCTCATCAAGGACATCGCCCCCCGGGACATCTACAGGCTGATGGCCAGCTCCAGGAGCTACCAGGAGGTGCCTGCCGACATCAGGGTAAGTCCTGCCCCCCGTCCCTGCCCCCAGTTCCAGCAGCTCCTGGGGAGGGCAGGATCCCACCGCACACCCGTGTTTCAGCCCTGCTGCAACTGGGACGAGAGGCAGAGCTGCTATGTCTACCCCAGCAAGAAGGACCTGGAGCGCTACCGGATCCTCATCACCACACTGGTGACAGCGGGAAGGTCAGAGGACCTGGGGGTGTCCCCACCACCCACACCCGGGGGCTGCCTTGCGCCGGGCTGTGGGGCGCAGTGGGGAGGGGGTGTGGAGAGGGGCAGGCAGTAGGGGGGTAGTGAGGATGAGGGCGAGGGGAGGAAGAACGGCTGGGCAGGGCAGGAGTGCCAAGGTGGCCTCACTCCACCTCTCTCCCAGGCTGGCATCAGCCAACTTCCCCTCGGGGTATTTCTCCCACGTCTTCATCGATGAGTGCGGCCAGGCTGTGGAGACAGAGAGCGTGGTTGCCATAGCGGGTGAGTGGCTCCTGGCTGCTATCATGGGAACCAGCGTCCCCCCAATGGCCTGGGGACCCTCCTGTTCCCTGCTGATCTCTGCCTTTCCCAGGGCTTCTGACAACCATGGACCCAGAGACCAACCCCAACGGGGGACAACTGGTGCTGGCAGGGGACCCCCAGCAGCTGGGCCCCGTCCTGAGGTCGCCGCTGGCCATCGAGCACGGCTTGGGTGAGCGGGGAGAGGGGTGGGAGCACCAAGAGCACCCAGGGGCCGAGCAGCCCTGCAGGGAGCCATGGGGTCTGTCTGGGCGCAGGCACCTCGCTGCTGGAGAGGCTGATGCTCCACAACCCCCTGTACGCGAGGACGAATGGGGGCTACGACTCAGAGTTCGTCACCAAACTGCTCTGGAACTACAGGTGGGGACAGGGCTGGGGCAGGTTCTGTTCGTGCACCCTGGGATCCACTCCCCAGAGCCCTGTGGTACCCTGGGTGCTGCAGGAAGGGGGTGCACATCCTGGACCCCTCCCCGGACACTGTCCTGCCTTTGCAGGTCCCACGAGGCCATCCTCCGCGTCCCCAATGAGCTCTTCTACGACAGCGAGCTGAAGGCCTGCGAGAGCATCGAGCTCGATGTCCGCAGTTTCTATTGTGCCTGGGAGGAGCTCCCCAAAAAAGTGAGGGAGAAGTGTGGGGGGGAACTCTGGCCTCAGACAGAGCTGAGCCCAACGCTCTCCATCCCCCAGGGCTTCCCCATCATCTTCCACGGGGTCTGCGGGGAAGATCGGCGTGAGGCCAAGAGCCCCTCGTTCTTCAACACGTCGGAGATCGAGGTGCTGGTGCAGTACCTGAA
>NW_010174313.1:4946-8281 GCF_000695765.1 Mesitornis unicolor | reverse complement strand
TGCAGTCCTGGAAGAAGCGGCTGAAGAGCCGGGGAGGCAAGGGGGGCTGCCCCAGCGTCTCGCCCAAGGAGGTCGGCATCATCTCTCCCTACAGGAAGCAGGTGAGGGGCATAGCTCCACAGGCAGGGGATGGCCAAGATATCCCCAGGGACTGGGGGCACTGGGACACGTGGGCAGCCCCTGGGCGGCACACAAGGACACCCCCGCAGTGGCTGGACCCCCTGCGTGGTCCCCCCAGGTGGAGAAGATCCGGAAAGCCATCACCTCGCTGGACCCCGTCCTGCGGGCGCTGCCGGACATTGGGCTGCTGAAGGTAGGGACCTGGGTGCAAGGGCGGGGAGCAGAGTGGACCCCACCAGCCCCAGTCTTGGGGTGCTCCCCAGCCCCTCACCTGCTGCCCCTGCTTCAGGTGGGCTCTGTGGAGGAGTTCCAGGGCCAGGAGCGCCGCGTTATCCTCATCTCCACGGTGCGCAGCTGCAGCGACTACCTCCAGCTCGACCAGACCTTCAACCTGGGCTTCCTCAAGAACCCCAAGGTCCCCAGCAGCCACCCTGTCGCTTTGCACCCCCCACTCCCCTCTGATGCCCTGTGGTGCCCAGTGGGTGCTTGGCTCCATGTGGGAGCTGCCTGCACCAAGGTGGGGCTGGGGAAGCAGCCCGGGGGCTGTGGGGTAAAGCCCCTTGTTCTCTCCTCAGAGGTTCAACGTGGCTATCACCAGGGCCAAGGCTCTGCTGATCGTGGTGGGCAACCCGGCCGTGCTCAGCATGGACCACCACTGGCAGAGGTGAGCCCAGCCCCACCACAGCTGGTGCTGGCAGTGCCCGTCTGCCCATTCCCAGCACAGGTAGCAAGGCCGGGGTCACCTCCTGCTCACGTCCCCTTCCTTGTGCCCGCAGGTTCCTCAGGTACTGCCAGGAACAGGGCGGATACATGGGGTACCCCTATGAGGAGGAGAGCCCGGCAGAGGACGGCCTGGCCAACGACCTCCAGGCGCTGCGCCTGGGCAATTAGGGGCCAGGTGAGCGGGGCAGGGAGCCCCAGTGGGCATGGGGCGAGCAGCAGCACAGCCACCCATGCCATACCAGGTCGTGGGTGCAAGGGACACCAGGAGGTCCCTCCTGGGGGTCGTGGGTGCAAGGGACACCAGGAGGTCCCTCATGGGAGCCCAGTGGCCATTTCCCCACGCATCGAGTGCGGCAGGGCTCAGCACACCTCACCTCGGGGCTGCCTGTCCCCTCCTGAATCAGGGCTGACTCTGCCGTGGGTTTCTCTGCAGGAAACGCGCCTGGGAAAGGAGAAGCCCCACAGAGCTCCTGCACCCCCAGCCCGCCCCAGCCCGCGGCAGCTGCCTGTGCTCCCCTGCCTACGCCCCAGGGTGCTCAGACCGTTCTGTGGAGCCGGGGCTGAGCCCACAGTGTACGGGGGTCCCGACAACCGAGAGCCCCAGTACAGACTGCGGGGCAGCCCCCTTCCCTCACAGAGTGAGACCACACCAGTGCTGGACTGGGACCACTCCATTTTGAGCAGTTTTTGAAAGCCAATTCCCTGTGACTGGTCTCACCATTCAGTGGCTTAAACAAGAGTCCGGACTCCAAAGAGCATATCACTGGGTGTGCAGGGGGCTCAGTGCTGCCGTGACGGGTGATGGGTGCAGGTGGGGACCTCACCAGGTGCAGGGGGTCTGGTGTCCCCTGCCTGGCCTCAGAGCTGGCATGGCTGTGCAGGCAAACCTCACTTTGTTTCCCTGGAATAAATGTTTAGAGAAAAACGTATCGCTGTTCAGTCCCGGGGCTGCTGGAGCAGGGATGGGTGTGCTGCAGCCCTGCCCCGATGTAGAACAGTGACAGAGCAAGGATGGCTCCAGTGGTGACCACAGCACCCATCGCATCAGGGATGGAGCACAGCTGGGGAGCTCCTGCCCAGCCCCTCCACGTATGATGTCCTGGGGTTTTGCGCACGCATGCGGTGACGAGCCCCAATCCCGCACCACTGGGAGCTGAGCAAGACCCCCACCCCACAGCACATGGATCAGCCCCAGCCAGTGCAGGAGCATGAGGGACAGCCCAAAGGATGCCACACAAGCAGAGGCACAGTTACTGAAATACCAGTTTGCATTTATTCTCCCAGTTCAGGTTACTGGTGCTAAGTCCATGACCAGTGCAGACTGGAAGGCGGCGTTACTGGCAGAGCTGGGCAGAGGTGCTGGGAGCAGAGCACCCCTGCCTGCAGCTGAGCCCCGCTCCCCACGCAGACGGGGCCAGAAGCTGCCCTGGGCAAGTCTGTGTAAAACCCTGGTGCTGCCCGCACGGCTGAGGGGAGCAGCAGAGCCCCCATGGCCCAACAGACCCCACACAAGGGCAGCAGCACCTCCCGCTCCTGTGGCAGCAAATCCAGGGAGATCAGTACAAAACGGGACAATGTGGGGAGCTGTGCAATGCCCGGCCATGGAGAGCAGCAAGGACTGAAGGCACTGGCCCCTCACGGCCCTGGGGACACGCAGGGACACCCCATGGGCGTGGGTGGCAGCTCTGGCGCAGAGGGTTTGGGGCAGGTCCTGGCACCGTGAGGTCCCGCTCCGGGCGCCTGCCAGCGTTCCCTCCCTGCATGGTGCGGGCAGGCGGTGCCGGTGCGGGGAGCTTTCTCCCGCTCACAGCAGCGGGCAGCCCCGGCGCCTCTTGTTCTTCCGGACCTGCAGGCCAGCGCGCGTGGCCATCTCAAAGACCTCCCGCACGCCCTCCTTCGTCTTGGCCGAGCACTCGAGGTAGCCGAAGGCGTTGATCCTGTTGGCCATGTCCCTCCCCTCCTCTGGCTTTGCCGGCTCCTAGAAAGCACAAAAAAAAGAGTTTGGAAATATCACCAAAAAACAGCAGCAAAAGCTTCTGGGGAGCCCCTGCGAGGTGGCACAGGGAGAGGGGGGTCAGGGGAGACAGCGGGACCCATCCCCACCTGCTTCATCTTGGCCAGCTCCCGCCGCGTGTGCTCGTCATTGCGCAGGTCCTTCTTGTTCCCCACCAGGATGATGGGCACGTTGGGGCAGAAATGCTTCACCTCTGGCGTCCACTTCTCGGGGATGTTCTCTGCAAGGGGCACACAAGGACTCCACTGAGCCAGGGGCTGCTCCCCCTCGGCCTCCTCACTCACAGGAAAAGGTGCTGAACTTTTCCCAGAGGAAGGGGGGTGCAATTAGTTGCTTATCTGCAACCGCGTAGATAAGTTTTTCTCATCCTGATTGCGACCCCCGTCAACATTCCCAGCACATTTCAAAGCCAGGAGATGAGGGGAGGGACCAGCATCCACCAGAAGGGAGCACAGAGGCTTCCCAAACCCTGGGGGTT
>NW_010174313.1:3133-4853 GCF_000695765.1 Mesitornis unicolor | reverse complement strand
GGGGGGCCGCAGTCTGTCATAGTCCTCCTGTCCCGCCGTGTCCCACAGCGCCAGCTCCACCTGGGAGGGGACAGGGACATGGATCAGCAGCCAGGGGTAAGGAGAAGGAGAAAAGGAGGGGATGGGGACAGTCCTGGTATCCCACAATGGTCCGCACCTGCTTCCCGTCTACCTCTATGTCGGCGATGTAGTTCTCGAAGACAGTGGGGACGTAGACCTCGGGGAACTGGTCCTTGCTGAACACGATCAGCAGACACGTCTTGCCACAGGCGCCATCGCCCACGATCACCAGCTTCTTCCTGATGGCTGCCATCGCTGCGGGGATGAGAGGGGCTCAGCAGGACAGAGAGGTCATGGACAGCCCCCGCTCCCAGCCCCTGCACCCCAAAATCTCTCACCCAGGAGAGCACCAGACACAGGCACTGCAAGACCCAGCCCAACTAGAGCCACTGGTATCCACCACCGCAGCCAGGGGAGCCCTCACACTGATGCCCCAGCCCTGACAAGTGCCGGTGGCTGCACACAGGGACCCTGTTTTATTTCAGATTATAAATTTTTCAGGGCAGAAACAGCACTCCGGGTTTTCCCCAGGGGCGCTTGCCGCCTCCCAAATAATCCGATCAGCGGCAGGGCCGCATTGAGCCCAGCACAACCTGCATGCCTGGCACCCAGGACTGCGCTGGCCCTGTCCCAGCCCCTCTGACAAAGGAGCCTTTGCCACACAACCGGTCCTGGCACTGGCGCTGGCACCGGTGGCGGGGGAGCTGCCAGCCATCACTCAGCAAACACAGCTGAAACCCAGCAGAGAAGGGGGCTGCTTTCTGCCCCAAGGCAAAAGGATGCAGTAAGTAAAACTATGTCTTTGCATCCAAGAGTTTCAAAAGCAGATTACATCCTAATTGTAAGCTTTGCCTTTAACTGGGACACTGAGCCTTAACAAAGGCTAGGCTCCTCTCCCCTCTTGGGGTGATCACACCCGCACCCTATGTGAACAGGAAAAGAAAAAGAGAAAACCCGGGTCAGGCAGCATCGTAATTAGCTGCAAGTGAAGGATTAGGAAATTAGACTCAGCGGCTGACTTGCATTTCAAAGCGGGCTGAGGAGACCTCCTCGGTCACCAGAGGAAACCTCCCCCTGGGCTGTCACACAAACCTCAGGGGCTCTTGGGGCCACCCCAGCCCCCATGAACTGAACTGCCCAACCGACCACGGAGACAAAGCTTTCACCCAAATCCAGAGCCCCTGATCTTGGCACAGTCAGCCCCACATGGCCACCAGCCCCACTGCACCCCCTGCCTGCGCACCCCCCAGCCAGGGGCAGAGCAGATGCTCCAAACCGAGCAGCGTCACCGCACCCAGGGCTCCTTCCCACGGCCCCCAGCATCCACCTCGACCTGGGACGGCTCCGGCAGCTCCTGAGCCCGGCGCGATGCCGAGTGGTGACTCAGCGGGCAGAGGCTCTGTCCCCACCCAAAATCTCAGCACAGCTCACTCCATTACTCACGACAGTGGCACAGAAATAGCCCATTACTAACCCGGAGCTGGCGTCCAACAGCAGCGGGGTGGGGAGGCTGTGAGCACCGGGTGCCTCAGCAGGCTGTTGGGCCACCCCAGCTGTGCCCTCACCCCCCAAGCCAGCCAGCATGGCACGGCACCCACACCCGATGCTGGTGGCACTCCGAGACGGGGGAGACCAGCTACTCTGCCAGGGATCCTCCATC
>NW_010174313.1:0-2709 GCF_000695765.1 Mesitornis unicolor | reverse complement strand
CCAAGGCCACCACGCATGGCCCGGCCCCCACCCCCGATGCTGGTGGCACTCCGGAACAGGGGAGACCAGCTACTCTGCCAGCAGGACATGGCCAGCCCCTGGGACAGGGGAGCTGGATGCAAAGGGCTTTGTGCCATTCCCAGATCACAAACGGATAAAAGTGAGTAGAAAACGTGGAGACAGTTCGAAGAGGATGGCTTCACTACTACTGTCGGCAGGCCAAGTCATTAAAAAGACACAGTCGCCCACACGAGACATGAAAATTCAGATGTTAAACTCTATTGAGCATCAGCCACCCCGAGTTACAGCGAAGGCTGCCCAGCCACGTTGACAATCCAACCCGGCCTGGGCAGCAGCCATGGGTTTTGGGCGGGAGCAGCATTTTGTGTGCCTCCCTGGAGATGCCTCCTGCCCATTCACGGAGATAACGCAAGGGAGCAGAGGCTTTGTGCCGGCACCTCCCGCCAACCCGCCCCCCCCCGCCAAGCAGCACCACAGCCCCGCAGGGCTCCTGGGCTGGGGCGGCACCGGGACAGCCATGGGTTCAGTCCATGCCCCCACTGCCGTCAGCATCAGCCCAACCCCGAGCAGGATTCTTCACCGCAAAATGGACCAAAATGCTCTGCTTCATGTCCCGAGCAGCTGTTGTAATGCCACCACCACAAACCCAGCCATGGCTCCAGGGCCGGCTCCCCCAGCTTTGTGCCTTGAGCCGTGAGCAGGAACCAGGAATCCCTCCGGCAGCAGCAGGACGTGTCGTCAGTCAGCGGCTGCTGCGGGGTCTCGGGAGCGGCAGGGAGCGACCGAAGGAGGAATCGCGCCAGGGACAGAAATCTGTCAGCGAAGCTCCCTAGCGACGCTCGAGCTCCTGAGCCAACAGAGAGGTTTTTGTGCTAAAGCTGAAATGCCCAAGAGTTGCCACTGCCAGCCCCAACCCGGCAGGACCTGTCACCTCACCCCCAGCAAAACCAGCCCTTCAGTTTGGTTTAACAAAATAAAGCATCCTAGCGCTCAGCTGGACTGTTCTGACTTAACTCTTGCTTGGGAAGGGGCTGGGATGATGCTGCACGGCCCAGGCTCAAGGCTGGGACCACCATGAGATGTGTAACTGGATTTCAAAATCCCCAAAACACATGTTTTCAGTGCAGGCGATGCCGCCTGTAACATGGATGAGAGCTAAGGGAGCTCACAGCACCCAGAGCACTACCCGGGGACACAATGTTTTCTGACCAGCACAGCCAAGGCCGAGCTGTCTCCACCTCTAAACATGGCCCTGTGTGTGCTCAGGGCTGCCACCACTGCCTGAATGCAGGCAAGGGCACCTCAGGACAGGGCCCCCAGGGCCACTGCCAGGCAAACAGGAGCCGCTTTGGGCAGCCACTGACCACTGCTAGGAGCACAGGGGTTCCTCCCTCCAGAACCCTCAAGAGCCGCTCTGCTCCCACCATATCAACAGGCCAAAAGAAAGCCAACTTCCAAATTACAATCTGACAGCTATGCCCATCGAGGGAAATTTAATTTGCTGAGACAAAACCACAGCTGGTGTAGCATCCAAACAGCATCCCAGACCGAGACCTACCACAACCAAATAACAATCAATCATCAAAAAAGGAGCTCAAACTCAGTGCTTTTGGGATCTTACCAGTTTTTTTCTAAAGCTGTGAGCTCTTTTTTGGGCAGATTTGGCCAGCAAGGGTTTACAGAAGCAAAGGGCGGCTGCCAGACCCAGGTCCTGAGCAGAGCATTCAGGCTGGCTTGTTTTCATGGCTAAATCCCACAAAAACATCCACAAGCAAAGCAGAGAAAGGGACTTGGAACAGAAGAATTTTAAAGCCTAAACAAAGCCTGAACCGCAAGTGCCTGAGCTCTGTGGGAAGAGGCTGCCTGCCCTCCCTCCCTCTCCAACAGACACCATGGTCCCATTTCACCGCCCGCAGAAGCGAGAGCCTTCCCAGGCCCACACTGCACCCGTGTTTTGCCGAAAGCTCCAAACACCCTGCCACAGTGGAGCAGCACCCATACTTGTGCCATGCCTGGCTGCTGCCCTGGGGCCAATCCATATTTGCCAATACATTCCTTACTTTTCATGTCAATACGCCTCTCCAGTGCAAACAGCAAGTTAGGAGGTGAGCCTGGTTAAGCGCTCCTGATAACCTGTTGGAAGACAGGGACTTGGCTTATTTTCCACTTAAAAAAACGTCTCCCTGGAGAAGCTGTAGCTGTCGGGAACATGGATGCAGGTTCATAAAATCCCACACAGCCCTGAGCTACTCCACTTGGAGCTGGGAAGGAGAAGCTGAACATAAACTGAAACCGTTTGGACACCAAAGGCGCTTGGCAGGATGGAAATAAAACGCTCCCGGTCTCAGTGAACCACAGGCAGAGCTGCTGCCCCCCTGCCGCCGGTTTCACAACCTGAGCACTTTGTGGGGTCCAGTCCCCCCGTGCAGATGACCCCCACAAAGCACCCTGGGGTCGCACTGCCATTTGCATGGGGGTGCCGAGGCTGGGGCTGGGTTTGGGGGCTCTGGCGGCCGCAGGGAGGACTGTGAGTGCTGGAAAGGGCACGCAGTCATGCTTTTGGAATGCTCCCTGCTCCTAAGACATTACACAATTATTGCTCCTGCCCGCAAGCCCCCCTAACATAAATGTTTAAAAATGAGCTCAGCAGTAAGCAAAGGGAACTTTTTTCCTTTTTCTGAAGAAAAC
>NW_010174312.1:4838-39750 GCF_000695765.1 Mesitornis unicolor | reverse complement strand
AAATAGATTTATTGGAAAAATAACAGAGGCAATTTAACCGCACATAGGTGATCATATTTTAAGAGCATCCTGAGGGTAGTATATAGGGCTAGTGTAGAAGAAGCCAAGATGTTTCAATAATGCTACTGAAACACATTTATAACACAATTCAGCACAGTTACTGTGGAACATAATTTGTGGAATACATCTAGGTGTAAAATCTCTGGAGCTGATCAGAGATGATCCCTGAATAGCAGGCTTCTTGAGATGGTCACAGTAACAACAACTAGTTATGGTTCTGGTCACAGTTAACATACACACTCCTATTTTAGCTTTACGTTTTACGCATATGATCAGACAATCTTAAATGTGAATCAGATTATATTATTTCACTCTCAAGCACAAAACAGTGGCAACTGAAACACATTAAAAACTTTACTGTATTTATTTATTATTTATCCTCCTTAATCACATCATCAATCATCTTTAAAAACCTCACCTGGAAACATGGAAGAAATTCAGGCTCTGCAAACTTAATAAAAGAATCAATTTTTCTTAAGATATTGCTCTTCCTTTTGCTTATTTTCTTTAATCTATGTGTATATACATTAACCCACAATAATGAGGAGGTAACACTGAATCATGCTAGCTCAAGATTGTTATCCACAGTGATGCTTCATTGGAATGTCTGTTCTGTTGAAGAAGCAAGATTGGTGAATGATTTAAGATTAATGCCAAGACGAGACACAACTTGCGTTTGTATTACTTAGCAATACCTGGAAGCCGAGACTCTGATCTAGAAAACCACTTAAGAGTGTGTTTAACTTTACTCCTATGTGCAAGTGTTTCACTAAGTATGAACTAAGATCTGCAGCTAAGACTTCAGATAGACTTTTCTGTGCAGCAGTGCCAATTTGTTTTATAATTGTTACAATTTAAAACACAGTTCAGCTGAGACCAAGCATGGAAAGTTTAAATACCACATGGAAGCTTTTTTCCCCAGAACACTCGTGAGTAAAAGATTACTCCAGATTATAACACTACACTCTACCTCACCTTGTAGAATTAGTTTTTGCTAATGGTACTACACAACTATAACTGATACAAGTTTTGTTACTGACTGCTGTAGCCACAGGGAACTCCATACATACAAACGCAAACTGCATACAGACACAGAGCTGTTTTATTGTTGATAGAAACAATTCCAAACACACACACGGGCACACATCTTTTACCTTGTGGTTGAGGATTTCTCCATGGGAAGTCCCTCATCCGGTTATGATATGGAGGAACAAAAGAACTTCTGTGACTTTGTTGGAACCTGGGATTAAATTCTCTTTGTTGTGTTCCTGAAAAACAGTATTTACTAAGCAACTCTGACTGTATGTAAGATTAAATGAAGAAAAGGAGAGATAGCTTATTCTTTTTTCAAGAAACATTTCTTAGTTTTATGGCAAAATACTTATGCACAATTATGATTTTTCCAAACTAAAGTCAGCCTAATAAGTATGGTTCTTGTCCTCGTTTCCATGTATGCACATCATGATTACAAGCTGTTAACAAGTGTATTTAGAAACCAGATCAAAATTTTATGACACAGATTTGGAAACTGCAGTAATTAAAGCAAAACAGAAATCTCTGTCCAAATTGGAATCACACATCATCATTAAAATGGCTACGTACAGCTCTCAAGCAATAGCAGATGCTAGCAAGGTCTGGAATCATAAATACCCAACAGATACCCTTAGTTTTGAATGTCCAGCACCAGTAGAAATATTGCTGTCACATAATGCAAAGTACTGAACTAGCAGAAGATCATTCTATCTGTTGTAATTTGCTCAAGGAATTCTGAAAGGTTAATTTTTATCCTTGCAGACATGATAACTGATGAGGTATTAAGCAGGTAATAAACATAATACCAGTAAAAACACTAACATTCAGTGTCAAGTATTTCAAAGTCTCAAAAGCATCAATAATCAGGCTGATCTGTGAATGACACTAAAAACATTTTAGATGTTTTTTTTCCCTGAAAGTCAGGCAGATCAGGTAGGGAAAACAAATGTCTTTAGTAAACTAAGCCATAAATTTGGGAGGGGAGGAGAGGAAAGGAAGGTCTTTGGCAAAAAAGAGCCGTTCTCCAGGTTGCCCAAAGGCTTTCTTATATTTTGAACTATACCAGTCAGTCCTATAAGGACTATCCTCTCTTCAATAACACACTCAGACCTTCAACTATCAATATTAAAATAGCTCCTCTGAGGGAAAGGAAGAAAAAACTCTGAGTCATCTAAGTCCTCCAATAAAAATAACTTTCATCACTGAGTAAATAGCAGTGATCTTTCTGTCATTGAATGATATTTTATTTACTGCATATATCTCACTAACTATGTAGCTAGATGGAAATATTATTCTACCCAATCTTGAGTAACCAAATGCACAAAAATTCCTAGAACCAGGAAATATTTTCTTAGATCTCTCCTTCGGTTTCTTGGAGAAAAACCTTATGATTTACTTAGCTTGATGGGCTGCCTATGTAAATGCTGCTGTTGTTGAAGGATAATCGAGCTCATCGATATATTGACTTTACTGAGAAAATTAATACAGTGCCAACCTGTGATAAATCCATTCCCTCTTGGTCTGCTCTCTATTGTTCTTTTCTTCGCCATGCAAACCTTGAACATGAAAGACTTCAGATTCTGGAAGGGTGTATACAAAGACTCCTGCAGACAACAGGGTTAAAGATGAATGGCTGTTCTGCTTTTCTCTCTTCAGGTATACCAAATCACATATACAACCACCACAAGACTTGTCTTAGCCACACTCATGTATATATGAAGGTGGTAGATCTGGTTCACATTTTTTCAGGAAACAAAGTTCAAACATTTCATATTAAAAGTGGATCCTTGGAGGGATAGGAAAGGATGTTTTCCCCTTTCTCAGTGAAGTTTGTTTTTCTTCTCTGCTCACATCTGTAAATCACTTGCTTTCCTATTCTATCACCTGGCACCTGGAGATATACTTAACTAGACTTCTATCAGCAGAGATGGTTAAAGGCTCCAGATAAGGACTGATGAACTCATGGAAAACACACCAGTGAAAATCAAAGTATCTTTATCTCATACATTAGAAACAAAACTTAACACAATAGTAATACATCAGCCCCAACTCCTGACTGCTAAAATATACCCAAGACTAAAGAGAAATGGGAGAATCAAATAAAAATGTTTACCTTGTGTTGCGATAAATAGTTCTATTGTCGAAAGGACAAGTTGAAGCTATTTAAAGATGCAATACTAAGAGGTGTGATATAGCCTTAACTTTCACTGATTTCAGTGAGCTTTGAAGAAGTGTCAGATCTTAGAATCTTTTTTTTATTGATTTAGTGTCAGATCTTAGTATCTTTTTTTAATTGGTTTTTACTGGGTATCTGGGCAGTAGTACACATTGAAAAGAATTATGAAAAGGTAGATTTTAGAGCAATAGCATAATTTGTGATTTTCATAAAACTGATGTTTAAAGGATGACAATTCATTTTTCTAACCTCCAAGGTGGAAGGGGAGCAGGAAGGAGGGGAAGAGATTACAGGATAAGGTAAAAAATCCAATAGGTGACAAGGCTGCAGCAACTAGAGAGGTTTCCTAAATTAGAGGTAGAGTCTGAATATCCCTGAGCCCTCCCACAAACTTTTCTAGCACATTTTTTTAAGTAAACAAATATCTTTAAAGAGCCTTAAGCAAAACTCACAGATTTATTTTTTTTTTCCACAGAAACTGAGTACAGTCTGCGAAGAATACACACTAAGGGGAAAAAACTTTCAGTGTATGTTTTGGGAGAATAAATTCAGAATGTACTTATAAAGGCTGGATGAAAGATGTGATCAGAAAAGGACAAAACATATCTCTTATGCTGACTCCATTAGGTAATTTGGTTTTAATTTCAAAAAAATTATCATAAACATACTCATTAGTAAGAAGCACAATAAAAAGGCTAATTAAGTGATAATATCATTTTCTCACTGCTTTATGAGACTATTATATCCAATTTTCTGTGTGGATAAACAAACTAATATGATTACTGTTATCAAAAACAGAGAACTACCATAATATGAGTTCAGCGTATTTTTTTAAAAAAGCAAGATGGCTCTATTTTTGATTCTTCTCAGAAGCTTTCCATCTTTTAACAGCTGTTAGGCTACAAAGAGCTGAGCTACACAAAAACTTGAATAGAAATGTATCAACTGCATTTAATTTATATATTTTCTTTTTTTGGTACAAGAATCTGTGGGAAGCAAACCCTAAAATGTCCAAGATTTCTGGTATACATGTAAATATTTAACCAAGAATGTATTTCTGCTGTAATTTTCATAAAGCCATTAACTGTATTTAAGCCCATCATAATCAAAACAACACTGACTGAGATCTACTAAACTCCCTGAAGCAATGTAACTGTCCAGATCACAGAAAACGGATCTTAGGATTTAGGAGACAAGCACCGAACACCAAAAGGAGTAACATTTTCCTATTACTTATCTTTTCTATAACAAAACATCCCATATAGAATAAATTTTTCTGAATACAATGCTGTTGCTATAATCAGATTAGATTTATAGTGCTCAAGGGTAGATAGTTAACAAACAAGTGCTGAAAGATCCTGGCTTCCAGCAGTACATTAAGCTCTGCCAGGAACTAAGTACCAGTTTCATTTATTAAATTTGAACTTATAATAACAAGAAAAAACAATCACATATGTTTGTTGCCTTGCCAGTGTCCCCAGCTAAACTGGCACCTCTTGGCAATTCTCCCAAAACCAGATTCTTGCCTCAAACTGATAAGCTGGAAAGCTATTTTATTAGCCTGGGAGCTATCTCTGCCATATATGTATGATAAAGTCATACCTAAAAAAGAGAAAGGTATTTAAACTGCTCTAAAAATTCACAGGGTCAGACTATTTTTCCACACAACAGAACAGTTTGCCTGGGGTTTGTTTAAATTAGAGTATCAGGCTTTTAAAAACTCTAACCTAGGTATTTTAGTTGATGAAACGAATTTCCAACTCTGTTCTAGGGATCTAAGCTTCTTCTGTTAAATATAACTTTAATCTGACCTCACCAAATTTTCAAATGTTAGCTAAAACACACTACCTAACACATTTAAAAATTCCTCTCAGACAGTACAAATTTTGTACAGATTTAGATACATATTATAAAAGTTATTCACTAACCTGAATTCTACCCACATGGACAAGAAGTATCAATCTCACATAGATCTGTATAGTTTTACATTTTCTCATTTATTCTTTAGACCCTCTATCGTTCTGCAAAAGTCCTACATGAAAAACTGGATGAACCACTGGCCCAATCCAAAATCTGCTGAAATCAATGGATCCATTAATGGCAACCACAGGATTTGGATAGAGGTTATAGTCCTAATCATATGATTGATTCCATATGGAAAGGATTATCCTCCTCCTCCATGCTGAAAACACATACATTCCACCCACCCACACGCATTTCACTCATCATTCCAGATCAGGATGGTATGTAACTGGACACAGAATGAGAAAAGAAAACTAATTATACAACTGATATTGAATGCGTAAGATTAAAATAATTCAAAATCTAAAACTTTTTTCTCTGTAATCACTTTTATTTATTTTAACCTGAAGTGATATATGTAACAGCAGGCAAAACCATTTCAAAGTTAAGATATTCAAAAGTCATTAAATGACATGGAATTTTCAGTTCCACATTGAAAAGAGACACACTAATTGAAGGTCTTAAAAGCTGTCTACACAGATGAGCTACAGACCTACCCATCATGGCAGGGGGCTTGGAACTGGATGATCTTTAAGGCTCCTTCCAACACAAATCATTCTATAATTCTGTAAGATTCCATGATCTCTTCACATACTCTGTCTGGTCCGAGGCTTCACTAGTGCACTAATACAGCCTTGTATCCAGTTCAGCAGACCCTTCCTCTGAGCCTGGACATGATGCCACTGTAATAATGCACCAGATATGGCACATACCCAGCAAGACTCTGCTGATACCTCCCTGCCCTTGCTTGGGCTGACACATTTTAAGTCATACTGGGTTTTTTTCGTGACATAGCATGAAAATAGCATAAATTCTCACCTTCTGAAAAGTGGGACTGAGAATGAAATAAGTACTTTGAGGTATGGGAAGGTACTTGGTGAGATTCTAAAAACCACCTACATATATACCTTCCTCTGATTTCCAGTTCCTCTTTGAATTCATGAAACTTTCAGACTTTAGGTTCCTTAATATCTTGCAAAAATATCACTTTCAAACACTTTAAAAATTATACCCAGTATGCTTATTTAAAGACATTCTTAGTATGTTGCCTAAAAACTTACAGGAAAAGGATGTCATTAACATCTTTGTACTAGAAAACCATTACAGGCATTCTCATTTTTTTAAATTAGTGACCATTTTGACACATATTATTTTCTGAGTAATGGACACAAAAATTATAGCTTCCTTCATAGTCTCAGTATTTCTACCTCCTTGATGTTTTTTTTTGGTGGAGTGGATGAAAAAGGAATAGAAGAACAACATAAAGAAAGAGGACCAGCATAAACATGGATATTAAAACAAGAAACAAACGTGGACAGGTACATTTTTCAAAGAATACAGAACTATCAAAGAGGATGCAATTACTCACATTGCCTTCCAAAAGCTCTTCCAAAGTGCAACCTCGGTGCGACTGCTGGTATTTTTCTTGAAAAAGTTTTCCATCAAACACTTCCCAAGGCATCAAATAATCCATTCTGAATGGAAAGCCACAGGTACTATTGGCCATGAGCAAAGTTGTAAGGCCACGGACAAAGACAGCACCAAGATGTACAGCTCTGGGGTCCACCTGTGCAAGCTGTAAACACACACACAAAATGGTAGGTCTCACAAATCAGGAAATACAGCTGATCTTACCATCACATATAACCATGAGAACAGCAGAGCAAATCATAAACAGTCCCAAAGCTGTGACAATGATGGTCCTCTACTGCACAGTAGAATTAATCAAAAGATTCTGTATTGAGTTTTATTCAATAAAGTGAAAGAAGTGAAGTTTGTTTTAACAAATACAGCATCTCACTCAAGTTTTTAAGACAGATACATACAAAATGAAAACAGAAAGACAAAATAAATGGCTATTCTCAAGCATTAGCACTTCCCCAGAAAGAAATCTGTTAATGGAATGGAAAACATGAACTGGGAGTATAAAATGATGTGTGCAGTGATCCACTGACCCTCCACAGTTCGATAAACTGGGTAATGTTACAGCCCTTAAAGATCATTTAAATTATAAAATCTGACAGAACAAAGTTTATGGTGCCCAGGCTTTTATTTTAAACACACTAAAATTTCCTCTGACTGCACTCTGAAAGTCAAATTATTTCACTTCAACATGGATGTCTCCAGAAGAAATACTGGAATAGTATAAAAACATTCAGAAAATGAAAAAATTAGAACCTCAATGAGCCAATTAAAACTCACCATCAAAATAAAACTGATGGGTGAATTTAACATCCTGCTGTTGCAGAGCATAGGAAGCTATAAAAGCCTTAAACCCAATATGGGGAAAACTGTGATTTTAAGTTTTGTGTAAACAGTAAAAAGCTCCTCAGTGGGGAATGCCTTTTCCACAGTCAGTTAGAAGCAGATTGTCAGGACCAGGATGGATTTGTAACAGTGTGGTCATCAATACATCCATGGCAGCTGTTGCACCCTTAGAGTACAGTTTTCCTTACAGTATAACAGAAATGGAATAGCATCCAAAGTAGTCCAGAAATGAAATGACAAAAGTGGGTCAAATTTGTCTTAGCCCTAGCTCCTGAAGAGTTGTGAACCGTTTGTCTGAAATGCAATGGAAAGGGTTGGCCCATTAGTACTAACAGTAACAACATCTTACACCTTGACAGATCCCCAGAAGACTGAAAGGTATGCGCACACACTGTCAGTGCCTTATTTAGACAAATGACAAGTAATAGCAGACAACGTGAAACATTGTACTAATGGATCAGAACTTTTTCCTCCCTAAGTTCCATATAACAAAACCAGGAAAGCTTTTCTAGCAACATTGAACTACAAAGCTTCTTCCAAGAGAGACAAACACAACAAAACATTTTGAGAATATAGCTAGAACCTAGTCAGGAACTTAGATTTTATGTACTATTATGCAATAAGCTGAAATCTGTTGTATAATTTGACTATGTGAAACTGGTTCTGTGGTAGGGTTACACCTAACCACAGACAAGGGGCAGTTGTTTTCTGTTAAGCCAACTTGAAGATACGAGGTGTACCTTCACTGGCTGTTTTTTTCTACAGTGCAAAAGCAATAAAGGACCTAGAGCTGATGATCAAGGCAAAAGATTCCAGGTAGGGTGGTCCAGAGAAGGTCTTGGAAGAACTACTTCTGCCTCTAGTGATTTCTGGAAAGGCATCAAACTGACCACCAGAGCACTAACCCAACATGACATTCAATACTTGAAATTCACCCAATACAAACAACTGAACACAACAACTGACATCCAGACAAATGCAGACAACACAAGATAATTTGAATAGTAATTTAGAAAATGAAAGGCCCATCTTTTTCTGCTTGTGACACTTCACACTTGAGGAAGGGAGACATTCTCCTCTCCTCCCTTTAAAACAAAAGTATTTTCAGTATGGGATCCAGTTATTGAGTTTCAGGAAGTTATTTCCTCCAGATGTAAGCTATCATTTTGACAGCTGAAACCAGTAACGACATGCATAACTCTCGTGCCCTGGTAAGTAAAGCAGGTTTTTGTGAACCATTTCACAATGCTAAAAGGTACTTGAAAGAGGAATGTGGTTTAAGTCAATCAGTATTATTTGTACTGAAGTAGAGTGTAAGACTACACACAGCCAGTTATCATGTTGCAGCTGAAAGATTCTTATATGGCCAGATTCTTATATGACCAGATTGCTTCTGATCATCTGATCAAATCTTAAGACCTGCTAAGGAAATGAGTTCACATCATTACAAGCTTTAAAATAGAATCAGCTTGGTTTGTGATCACAAAGAAAGACTTTATGAGTGGGAAGCACAAAGAGTAAGAACTCCTGGGGATCCTCTGAACTCCCTCTTTTTTTTTGCTTTTTTTTTTTTTTCTGTAAACTAATCCAGCTAGGGAATTATTTCAAAATTTATGCACCCTGGTATTGTCCCGAGGAGAAGGACTTGAGGGTGTTGGTTGAAGAAAAACTTAACATGAGCCCAGCAATGTGCACTTGCAGCCCAGAAGGCCAACCACATCCTGGGCTGCATCAAAAGATGTGTGGCCAGCAGGGCAAGTGAGGTGATTCTGCTCCTCTACTGTGCTCTCACCTGGAGCACTGTGTCCGGTTCTGGGGTCCCCAACACAAAAAGGACATTGAGCTGTTGGGGTGGGTCCAGAGGAGGACCATGAAGATGATCAGAGGGCTGGAGCACCTCCCTTATGAGGACTGGCTGAGAGAGTTGGGGCTGTTCAGCCTGGAGAAGAGAAGGCTCCGAGGTGACCTTATTGTGGTCTTCCAGTTTTGTGGTCTTCCAGTTCCTGAAGGGGTCCTACAGGAAAGCTGGGGAGGGACTTTTTGCAAGGGCAGGTAACGAAAGAACAAGGGTTAGTGGTTTAAACTGGAAGAGGGTAGATTTAGACTAGATATTAGGAAGAAATTCTTTACTGTGAGGGTTGTGAGACACTGGAACAAGTTGCCGAGAGAAGTTGTGGTGAACACCTAGAGGTGCTCAAGGCCAGGTTGGATAGGGCTTTGGGCAACCTGGTCTAGTGGGAGGTGTCCCTGCCCAAGGCAGGGGGGTTGGACTGGATGATCTTTAAGGTCCCTTCCAACCCAAATCATTCTGTGTTCCTATGAATTATCAGTAAGTCCTGATAATGTCAAAAGTTTTAAATTTCTGAAAATAAGCTCTCATGAAGAATAATGAAAACAAGTATTTAAGCTGCTGAAAAGAGTAAATGCTGTCATCTACAGTAAGCAACTTCCCATCTTCTAGTTTAATGGCTGTGTACTATATGACTATTAATTCATACCTTTTTGTCATTTATTGACAAAGACGTTTTTACTGTCCTTTTTAATTCCCCTGTTACCAAGAATGTAAAACACCCGTTAGAACAGATTACTAATACTATATGTAGATGCTGGATGCCATCTGGGCCATAAATTCTAAAATCAAGCTTTTATATCTTTATTTTATTCTGAAAACTCTAAGCATATACCCAACACAAATATGTGATTAAACCAAATTTCTTCAGTAATGTTATTCAAGTTAGTGCAAAACAAATGCATATGTATTTGTAGAACAAGAGTCTAAAGAGGAATTTGAAAAGATTTGCACAAAACAGTAAACTACAGAAAAGGAGTTTGGGTGCTGTATTGAGCAGGAGATCAGTGCAGTACTGTCACTGATGCTGTTACTTCTGCCTAAGTGAGTATGAAATCTGAGCCATCAATAAAACCCTAGCTGTGCTCTTCAACTACACTTGAGACATACTGGTTAAAAAGATATAATAATGTTGCTGGTGACAGGTTTTACAGGTAGAAGACTTCACTGCATAGCGATATCAATCCAGAACCTTCCTAAAGCACTGAAGTATCAGGGCTCTGGATATCAGGTGAAGCTTATTTTTTAAATGAAAATCAAGGCAAGAACTATCACCAGCAATTTCATTATTTTAATAAGACAGGAAATACATTCACTAAATGGTAGTTTCAATTTTCTACGTCTGGCAATGAAAAACAAAGAAAATGAAAGCACAGTGAGTTGATAACAATGAGCCTGTGCACATGGCAAACCACAGACTTGCTTTGCCACGGGAATGCTCACAACTGCTTGGTGTCTGCAATGCAAAGACGTCACGATCCGGAGAAGTGGAAAATTCCAAAAGAAAAGGAGGCTTGCCTTCTAGGGCATTACACCCTAGAGATTACTTCTTATTGGAAATTGTGTCTGTTCTTTTTACTATTTTTATAAACTCAGGACCCCAGTGAGATACACCCCTGTGATCCCGCTGCTGCTACTCCTACCACCAGCTGATGACATTTGTGTCAGAGAGACAGGGAGTGCGTGAGAACGACTCCTCCTGCACCAGCTGCCTGCGCTGTGCCCCTGCTGCTGCTCCTACCAACAGCAGCTCCCCACCCTCTCAGCATTCAGGGAAAAAGATTACTTTTCCTATTTGATAACATTGACTGAAGACTGAGAACTCAAAGTTCACAGTCCTCTAGTATCATTGCAGCAGAGGTTACTGATATGCTTAGAAGACCTGAGCTGAACTGGGTAAGCCCACTGGAAAAGAACAAGAGAAGTGCTACAGCACCCAAAACACTTGTGTATAATGATTTTTCCTAACAATCTGAGATATGTCTTTGCTAGAAAAGCCATCATCACAGACTTGTATCATGCCTTTTTCTTGGCTAGAAACACAGGGCTTTAGCCTGTGGACCACAAGCTCAGGCTGATCTCTGTGTTTGTGTGCATCCTCACTGACCACAGAAAAAGGCTTTGCAAGAAGCCTGTGTTTGCTCACAGGAGCAGTTTGCAAATCCAGACTCAGAAGCTGCATAGCCTGCTGAAGAGTTTTTACTTACAGGAGGAAAAATACATGGATCTTGTATATGAAATGCAAACTTTCAGCTCAAATTACATCTAATTAAGTAATAATAATTAAAAAAACAGGATGTAAAAATACTTCTATGTTTTAAGGAAATACTAGTAGTCCTCTGAGTCTTTCTTGTGGATTCACAAGTCATTTTTTGACAGAGGTGTGAACTTTATCCTATGCACTTTGAAAGCTGCACAACCTATTTTCAGGAATGTACTAAAAAACCCCACAACTCTTTCACCACTCTATAGAATTTAGAGGGTTTAAATTATGTTAAAAAGCTGAGTAGTTTCTACCAAACTTGAAATGTGGGGGCAAGTGTCTGAATATGCCAGATGTCACATAAATGAAGGTTAGAACCGTATGGCAAAGCCACTCCACTGCCTTCATTTCTAGAAACCAAGGAGAAAAATAAAGATATGGTAATAATTTTACAATTCTCTACTTGTGCTACTTTACACATCATCTGTGTCTCAATGCACTGAATACTACATTTTCGTTTAAGAACTGGCTTCTTCAGAGGGATTTTCAACAACATACTGGTAACACACTTTTTCAATGAAAAATTTTTATTAATAATTATTACTTAGGTTAAAGTTCTTATGCATTTTATTTTTTCCTAATCTGCTGTCTTCTCTATGCTGAATATAGAAGATATGTCTATGCCTAACATTTTGAAACACAAATTTAAAAAGAAATAACTTCAAAATTACATAAAACAGTTTTCCCCACCCCACCCACCCTCAAAAGAACATACTTGTTTCTGTTATAAAAAGGAAAATACAACACTCATGGACAGGTTAGTATTTGTTAATTTCTAGTTAAAATTAATCAATTGAAGAACACTAATTAAAAATCAAATAAATCTGACCCAAGCAATAAACTGCTGGAATTCAAGTGATAGAGATAAAAATCTGAGTACTTTCCTAGTTTAACTGGTTCTTTTTAGATTAATTTGATTTTAGTCAGTATATTATCAGTATACTACTTCTTACATTACCTCCCTCAAATCCACCTGTATCTTAAATGATCCAACATTTAACCATAGGCAATTTATGCTTGAGCAGTAAAGGCAGCAGGTAGATCCTATCTCAGGAATTTGTCATTAAAATAGTAAGGCTTAGATTTGCCTGGGAGAGGTAAAGCACATTGTGTTCAAAACAGAGAGAGATGAACTGTCAACTGATGACAGCTTCACTGAAGTTATATTCTCTGCAACAGAGAGTATCACTAAACAAATTCATTCAAGCAAAAGAGTCTGTTCTTGAATTCCAGATCTTTCTGTCTTCAGCCATTAGTATAAATTCCCAGTGTGAGTTGTCAAAAGATGCTGAAACCCCTGTACACTGGAACTATGTGCTCTGTTCTTGAGCAAAGATAACCTAAACTGGTGAAATAGTGGTAATTTAAGGAGTGTTCTCCTACAGAGATGGGCTGGTGAAACAGTACCTTTACTTGGCATCAGTCAGCTTTAGGCAATTGGCTGCTGGGGGTGTAGCACATCACTTGCTTCCTTGATCTTTCAAACTGAGGGGGGAGAAGAGCACCAGTATTTTGAAAACGCAGCTAAGGTTTATTCTGCTAAAAGATTACATCTTAAATTAAGCTCTTCCTGCTTAAACAAGGTGTTTGCAAAGGGAAATGGGGATTGAAAAGAGCACATCTGCTGCAACAGAAACTTGAAAAACCAGTTTTTAAATGTCTAAGGCTTACCAGTAAATATTTAGCAGTAAACAACCCAACTGTTTAGTGTTTATATGTTGAGGAAAGTTTATTTACCGGGTTTTATCAGAAGTTTGATGTAAAATGATACCTTTCTGGGGAACATCACTTTTATTTACATTAAGTCAAAAACTCCAATGAAGTCAATATAAAAAAGCTACAAAAGTGCTTTTACCTTTAAGCACTCTATAAAATAATAACAAAAAAGTACTACTGCTCACCAATCTGCAGAAAAAAAGTCTCCTTCAGTTCCAAAAAGACTGCTTTTCATTTCTTGTTTCATTTTCAAAAATATTAGCCTTTATCGGCTCTTAATCATATTTACAACAAAACTTATCATAAATGACATTTCTGTGACGATGAATATCACCAGTTAAAATGTTTAACCCCCTCAGCTTATTTGCACAGTTATGTAATGGACAGCACACTAGCACCTGCAAAAAGGAATAAAATATCATTACTTTTCTTATTTTAGATTTAGATGGCTCAATTCTGATCTAAATTATTAACGGGCTAATGACAGTCTATAATATACATACCATTTACAGAACATTCACATAAACTTTGAGTTATAGTCATCAGGCTAACCATCTGATCTGACTGAATGTAGTCAAGCCAGCAGCCACATCCTTTCTACAAAAGTGAATGGATTCATTAAGATTTTCATTTTTACTGTCTTAAATGCATGCTCATGGCTTTGATGACATACTTCCCTCTCTCATTAGACAATATTGGATTTATTTAGTAGAAAAATATATTTTATGTGTTTGGGTCTCTAAAAACTCTCATCACATTTTCTTTCCCTTTTTTTCATACATTAGTTAAATGTCACAGAATTATGAGAAGGGGAGGTATTGGTAGCTTCACCTGCGTTGCAACTAATAAAGTTTGTCCCTGATGGGGGACAAACAGCTGACAGACTCCTGGTACATCTGCACCAGGAACCAATGGGCTCTCAGGGTGTCAATCACTGCCATCTGTATGTGCTACTGTCACTAGCATCTGAAATGGTTCAGTAATTATTTGAAATGTTTTCCCATGCCTGTAGCAATGGATGCCCTAATGTGATCTCACATGAAAGCTTCCTCCTGTTGGACAATTTTGAGTGCCTCCCCCTTCTCCCCAGCTGTCTATTTCAAAGAATTGGCTGTAACTTATTTCTCTCAGAGACTCCTACATCTCAGTCAAACGTGGATGAAATTAGCCAACATATTCAAAAGTTATTAGGGGACATGGAGAAAAATTTAAAACACATACAAAAGCTCACTTCCCTCTCTCAGTTCCAGTAACTTTCCATTATAAGCCTTCAAAGATCAAACTGCTACCACTTTCTTACTTTCTGACACACAGTAGATATTTCTGTATTCTACTATACACTGACAAGCTCCTTTACCAAAACCTTTAAAATGAGGGGCTTTGCTTGCTACTATCTGCATCTTGACCATACTCCTGATCTAAAGCCCTTATCCACACTTTACTCTAGCCCTTTCTCTTTGCTTAATCATAGGACTGGTCCACAGAGCAAAGTTTTAGGTGTAAAAATTCTACCACCGCCACAGGTGCTCAGCAGAGTGTGCCTGCCTGCCTCCAGTAATGCAAGGTGTCCTTTCCCAGCCGCAGATTATATTGGCAAATGATAGCTGGCTGGGCATGCAACAGCTCTGTGTGCTGCTGTCTGGTGACCTATCTTGGGGATGTTTTTTGCAGTGTACTGTGAAACCACTGCCGTGGATTAAGACACTGTTGTGACTACAAAGAAATTTTGATAGGTGGGAGTTCACTGCTAAAACTGTCTAAGGTTTAATTTAGCCAAGCTTAAAAATTAGGGGTTTTGTGCCTTTCCAGAGTAGATGTTCAAATCTATTTAGATGTCCTAATGTATGACCATTCCCTTTCTTAAGCTGTTTTGAATATATGCTTTTTAAGAGAAGGACCTATTTCCCACTGAGACCAACAGAAAGACCAGTGAACTTCAGTAGAATTATGTTAGGTAAAATTTAGTATGTCTGAAGCTCTGCAGCTTCCATAAAAATTATGACAAGTGTTACTAATGCCATGTCTGGCATACAAGCTCTCAAATAAAACTGTCATTGAACCAAGACTGTTACTATAGAGAACTCCAGGAGAACAAACACTGTTTGCTAGTGCAATATAAGTTCTGCTGTTTTGGTCTTTTTTTTCTACTAGGGTTTCTTTGTATTGCAAAGCAGTTCCAACAGTAAGATTGTTAATGCTACGGTTCACCTTTGAAGTGATACAAAGTGAAGTCCAAGGTAAACAGTTCTGGCTAAGGAATTTTCCAGGTGTTAAGTCCACAGGTTGAGAAGGAAAAGAAGAACCGGTCTGCTTCTGTTTCACAACAACCCTGAGGTCCAAGACAAATCGAACCATGAATCAATGCAGCAGTATCTCAGATGACCAACGAAAGGAACTGGCAACCTGCAACCTGTGCTCAGGTATGTTCAAGACACTGGGAATTGATTTGTACTTAAGTTGTAACAGAGTATCCACTTCCAGAACACCTATTTCTTTTGGAGTGGAAAACTGCCATACATGGCTTGAAAGTTGCTACCTTTTTGCACAAGAACATCAACCACATGCTGTACTTTAGATGAACAGAAGCAGTGAAATTGGAGAATCCTTGTTTGGTGTACACAGCTGTGGCATAAAGATGGTATTCTGAGCTATTCAAGAACTGACTAGAAACAAAGGTTTTAAAGAAAATAGCATTACTTACATGTAATAGTCTACATTTAGTTGTGTCAGCACTATGTCAGAGCAAATTGAATATAGGGAAACAATGTGAGAGTAACTTGGCCATTTTTAAAGGTGCACTTAACAGGGAGAAGAATGCTGTTTAGAAAATGCATGCTCTGTAATAAGACAAAATTTGGGATCTCAGCACTTCAGCCAGCATTGGACTCTCAGGCACTTTGTTGATGAAATAAGCATTCACTGACAATCCAGCCTCAGGAACTGATCCACAGCCATTTCAAAACAAAAGGTACCTTTTTTTTTTTTTGGCATAAAGTGCTGTGCCAAAATAAACTTCCTGCAGAATCACTATGCTTTCAGCCTCCCATAATTGAAAAACATTACTTGTCATTGTTGCTAGACTGAAGTATGCCTCTGTGGTATTGAAGCCTCAGTGTACAAATACAACATAAAATTGTAGAATTTTGCCAAAAAGTAAATAACACTGAGCAGACTGAGGGATTGTTTTTCAAAAGTGTATTGGCATAGTTCCACTTTTATTAAATTCAGTAGTAAAGCTCTCACTGACTTTAGTTAGAGCTTATGGAACTTCAGTTCCAGCACAGAAAAATCTTCTGCCAAGATGTATTTCTGTATCCTATATACACAAAGAAAATAGAAAACTACTGCTAAATAGAAAACAGTAACTAGGTATACATTAAGTACCCTTGCTAAAACTAATACATACAATTTCATATTTGGCAAGGAACTGAATGTTTCTCCTTTCAAAACTATCAAGGGAATATGTAGCAGCCTAGCTGAATGTAATATACTTTTTTAGTTAATGTGCATATGCTTATTTCTAGTGCTTGTGTGATACTAAACACACTTAATAGATTACTAAACAATTAACTAAATCTCCTCATAAGTAACTAATTTTGTTTGGAGGTAACATACAAGCACCTTTACACATCTGGTGTTTATTGTTCATGTGTGTAGTTTTCTCACTTATAACACTGGGATAGAATTGTCTTAATGAGTGATGATATCCTCAGGTGCTAAAATATAATGCTGGTAGGGATGTTATAATGTGTATGTGTAACTTTTATCTTAACACAGCTCCATTTCTTTATAAAAAGCTCCTTTAACCACATCTTGACTATTGTTCAGTGAACATCAAATGAAATAATCCCAAAATAAAGGTAAAGGGGAGGAAAATATACATGTGACATCAATATTGATGTTAAGATTAAAAATTCACATTTATACAGGACTTTCTACTAAAGAACTTCTATTATTGAGACTACTGGTGCGTGAGTGTTACAAGTAAGAACTAAAATACAAGAAAGAACTGAATAATTTGACCATAGTCATAGAGGAAGCAACAGATAGGAACTGGACACTGTCATGACTTTTAACCCCTGGACAATGATAATGTCAATCAAGAATACACTCGAAAAGAAAGGGAACAAATCAGTTCTTGGTTAGCCTTGATGTTTCTGATATCTTCAGGATGAATATTTCTACTATAGTAATTTGAAAAATTCCAGAACATCCTACAAAGCACTGTAACCACATGCCTAAAGGCTTGTTTTATCTTCTTTCTCCATCCACCTGTAAATGGCTTATTAGGCCATTTCAGAAAACATTTTTGCTTCTCCGAAGTTACACATAGCCATCTGCTTGTCCAGGGAAAGCCCAGATGTGCAGTCTGCTTTCCTGCTCAGGCGTGACAGGGGCACGCAGGCAGGTGCAGGCAGCCCCGAGCAGATGACAGGCAGGTGCACACATGCCACCGCTTCCTCATGGCACGCGCCCTTCCCGCCCTGGCTCCAGCCCCTGCACATCACCTGCCCTGCGGGGACACAGGTCAGCCCTTCAAGGCAATGGAGAGCAGCCTCACCTACGCCATGCAAACACCACCTCCAACCCTCATGTACTGCTTGTTCTTTCTAGCACACAGTACGCAAGGAAGTGAAAACGATTTATCTCATGAGTAAACATACACTTTGACCAACACAAGCTTGGCAGGAAAATGTCAGTTGATACCAGAAATTATCATTTTCCTTCTCTGCAATAAGTTATCTCTGACTTTTTCGAAGCTGTCAGCTTGCTTAATATTTCGGGAGAGGTTTATTACTCTCACTACCAATAACTACATTTCACCTTCTGCAATTAACAGTAATTTTGTTATCTGAAATTCTAGAGTGACTTTTACATCACAAAAAATTGTTTATGCTATATAAGCCTAAAAGCAGTTTATAACTGAAACATTGCTCCTATTTCCTTGCTGTTGAAACCTTGCTAATAATGAGCTACGGGGCAGTAAAGCAGAAAACTCAGAGAAAAGCAGAGCAAACTCATACAATTATGGAGAAAAATGCAAGATCACCTTCCACAGAAAGGAATACGAATCCTCTGGTTTAAGGCACTTGCTCAAAATCACACTCAAGATTTTATCCATAAGCAAACTGAATCCAACTAAATGAATGCATTTTTCTCAGAACGTAGAAAAGCCGATCTAGTCATGCTGGGGTTTGTATTTGTGCCAGTGACACAGATACTTGAGCTTATGTCAAGTGCAAAAAATGTTCAGGGAAACAGACTCTAGTATTACTAGTAAAGATACCCAACTTGGGGGGAGAGCGGGGAAGAACAGCAGTCTTGCCTGGAAGTTGAATATTTTGGCTTAAGAAAATGTTTTTAATCTGTTTATAAACCAACAGCGGCATAGAAAGGTAGAGCCAGTTGTCCAGGCAACAGGACCAAGAAAACTTGAATTTTAAGTTCCTTTAAGACTATCTTGAGGACACAAGAAGGTTGTCTTTCTCAGGTTGAACAGGGACTGAATCAATCTCAGCTTGAAATGAATTCCCATACTGCTGCACTTTTGCTCTCAATTAGGCCAGAACACTGAGAAAACCTAAGGACAGCAGATGAGAGAACGGGCAGGGAAGCAATGCCAAGATCAGTAAACTACTTCAGTCCCCTCTGTTCCTCACCCCCTGTCAGTTATAATCTCACCTATCATTTTAAAAATACTTTGACAGATGCAAATTTTGTGGGAATATAAAGAAAGCCTCAATTCAGTAAAGCATTTGGGAATGTACTCAAATTCTACTTCAGTTAATACCAATGCACATCACAGAAGCGGGTCCTAAGTATGTAAGAGAGGCTTATCTGTGAGATCTTTACAATATTCTTACTTGTATTTTATGTTTTCTTCAATACAGTTAAACTCCAAGCAATTATTTATTAGGAAACAGTCACACAGGCACAATAAATATACACTCCCTGACGGAAAAAGGTTTTTTTTAAAAACAGTTATAATCTGAAAAACATACAAAGCTCACAAAGGCTGTTTAGAGTCTGTCTGAAAAGTACCATGTTTAATGCTGTTGACAAATGTAGCTTGGCTTGCCAAATAGATCAGGAGATGGAAATTCTGGAATGTTCGAAAAATGGGTATTATTTATGCTTTTCTGTCCGCATGGCAAGGGAGAAGGAATACTGAGTTTAAAAGCACAGGATAGACATAAAAACATTCTGAAATCTGAGGGACTCTGACCAAGATATCTTTACACTACTCTAAAACATACTGCTTTTCTGCATGAGTGTGACTGAGTGTCCCTCAGGGAAATATTCAGATAAAAGTACCTTGTGTGGTATAATGGTATAATACCAGTACCAAGCTAATTTTGCTCCCATGACACTGAACAATGGGAAATATTCAAAGGTTCCATGCAACTACAATTCTTGCTAAAGCTATTCTGACCTGCCAAACTAGTTAAGTAGTTTGCTGAGTATTTTTTATTATTATTCCAAAAGCTAACTTTTGTTTTTTTGCTTTTTAAATAACTGCAAGCACTTGAAAAATGGAAGGAACACACTTCAGTGCTCCATTTTCTTATACCTCATACAGCCAAACTGATCCTTTTATGAGTGGCACAAAAGATGTAATTACTTCAAAGCAGATATTCTGACATAACTGGATATTTTATGGCAAAGCTATAAAAAGCCTGCAAATGCCATAAATTCCAGCAGTCAGTGATGTGTATGTCTACCCACGCAACTGCTACTAAATTGGAGTTCTTATTTTCTGACATATATTTCCATTTTTTAACAGGACCCAAATTTCATCTACTGATTTCCAGGTGTATTTCCTTTTTAACCAAATTTTCCTCTCATCTTTGGCTACAAAAAACATGTGAGTCACAACTTTCCACGTCCAATACAAACTTTTTATACATTCACATATTCAGAGAAATCTTAGAAGAAATGTATTTCTGTTTATTATTCACTATGGTCTCTCCTGTTTCAACAGTATTTTACATGCATTACAGGTGAAAGATGATCTATAATTGCACTTGTAAACAACCAGGGTCAGCAAAATCTAAGAAACAAGACTGCAAGCATGACTGCTGGTGCTTCTTTTTCTTAATGATGGCCTCAAAGTTAGACTGATGGCCCTCTGGGCTTTTTGCCAAAACCGCACACCAGATTAAAATAGAAAGAAGGGAAATAGGCAACCTGGGATCCAAAATTTAATTCTGACCTTATGTATAAACTCTATGGGAGTCCTGGGCAAAGCAGAATGTTAATCTACCATATAAGGGGGGCAAAAGGAAAATAGAAAAAAAACTTAGAGAAAAAGAATGTATAAAAATCTCTTCTCTATCATGTGCACATTTTGGTATTTTGAAACCATCTATCTTGAAAAATAATCAGATCTTCATGTATAAACATTATGTTATTCTCAGAAAGTAACTATTTAATGTGCATTTTAGTTACATGTCTACTGCCCACTTTCTTTCAGCATGAGACAAACTATATTTTTCATGGCTTTAACCCACTCTATTCAAACCATGGACATTTCTGCTTCATGAATTTGTGGGTTTATGGATCTTATTAACTATGAAACATGGATAGTTTATCAGAAAGCAGATTTTAAAGTGAAGGCTGAAAAGATCTCTTCATTCTATGAGAAAAACAGGCTCTGCTTACATTTTCCCTCACACTTCATAGTGGAACTTAAGTTTTCTTCCGCTAAAACATATTTACAAGCAGTAAACATTTATTCCACATTTAAAATAATAACATAGTGTTAAGTCCAGAATTGCAAATGAGCAAACATTTTCATGAAATTTTGCAGATGCTGACTAAGTTTAACAACAGAGTTTTCAAGGAAGTTTTCTTTCTAGGGATCACGTTTAACTTCTCAGTGGAGCAGCAGTAGTATGGTAAACAGATTAAACTCTGTTCCTCTGTTTTCCTACTATAAAACACATATATTAATCAGCTATGGACTAGTGTAACCCATTGCACTTGGATCCTTCACTGATTTTAAACACAAATACCTAGAAAATTAAGCAATTAAATACTTACTGATTATCTATTTACTACCTATTAAAATAAGAGCATTATTTTGTTTTGTAAAACTATTAAATAAATATAGTAATGAGTAAAAACAGTGTAAGCTATTCTGAGATGGAATCTTGAAAATGGGATATTTGAATTACAATGCTAAGAATGCTTGCTTTATTGATCATTATTTTTAGATTATTTATAGAAGATATTCTATTAGTTTCGTCTCCTGCCCTTCCAAGAGAAAATTCACAGGAGACTATTAAGTTCATCTACACACTACAATTCAGAAGCACAGAAACATGAAACAAGACCATTTTTTTTTACTCTATCTGTGAAGCGAGATTAACCTAATACAAATCTCCAAACTGAACCTAGTGCTCTCACAAATTTACAGGTGGTTTATATATGAAGAAAAAGAAGTATTTTCAAGGCAATTAATACAATATAACATCCTCTCTTGATACAGCTTGACAAGTCAGAAATACACAACCAACTGCGAAACAGCAACTATTTTCTACTGGGAAATCCAAGTCATCAAAAAATTGGAAGGGAGGTTAATTTGAAGGTAACAGGGGAAGGTTTGGAAACTGTTACTCACCTGTTCACATCAGACCGTAAAATACACTCATTGTTAAGTGCAACAAATGTTATGTGCAATAATGTCTTCAACACAGGAATAAATCCTACATTTTTGCTGTTTTCCATTTTGCCTTCATCTCATTGTCTCTTTTCTATTACACAGTTCTAACACTTGATTAGTTGTGCTGAATGTGCTGAATTTGGAAAACACCTGATAGGAGGCTGGACTTTATCTGTTACAACAGGTCAAATAATGAAACTGGGATCACATTGGTTTTGTCATTTTGGTCCCTGCGCACTAGAAACCAACAGATATGAGTGGTTCGTTTACACTGCTATCAGCAAAAGCACTTCTAAAACTCTAGCATGGGCTGTTCACAGTAACAGAGAATTCCTTGGAAATATAAGCAAGATTTTCAGAGTGAAGACACATTAAGGTTACAACCATTTCTAAGCCTTTTCCCATTAAAGTAAACCCACAGCTCAGATAGCCATTGACATGTGCAGTCTGTGCTGTACACTGCTAATACTTTGAATACAATCTCAAGCTATGAAAATACTCTTGTATAATTAGATATGCAAGAAGAACTATTTAGATGGTTCTACTGCAACAACCATCTAAGAACCTGCTTTTCCACACGTGGATTCAAGAAGATAGGAAAGGAAACACATCAAATTTGCATATAGTATATAAAAATTTTTAAAATAACTCCTGCATAATTACAGAATAGAGTGATCCAAAAGGTCTTCACTACAGTGGACCACATTAGGTAACAAGAATTTTTTTCTGCTTGGGTTTAAGTTATGTTTATGTTCTCCCAGAAGTAGTAATACCTACCGAACTTTATTTAATGTAGTGATTTTGACGTAACTTATGTCCCAAAACATTACCCTCCTCAGGACAAAAGAATGAAGCAATGTTGCTAGACGGGATTCACCATTACAAATTTTCCATTAGCTAGAAGACTAGAAGCCAAGTCAGGAAGACTGATTTGCTTACCCTAGGACTGTAACCTCTAGAAAACGTCCTTTCAAATTTATTTTTTCACATGATTAACAAATGTAAGTATTCATGTGAACTGTAGCCCATTAAAAGCCTATATATTTACCATGACTCTCCATTCCTGTATCTGAAAATACTTAATGCAGAAGAATTTTCCCCCAAAATATTTAACCCAAACTTACCATGAATATTTTATGTTACTCAATTATTCCGGGTCATACCTGCAAACCTGCCAGTTGAGCAGCTGACTTCCCTTTGAGGCACAGAATGAGTGCCAGAAATGCATTTAAGTCCTCCAGAGAGAGGCTTCTGACCTAAAACAAATGAAGAAATAATACATCTGAATATATACATCATATATCTGAAGGATCTGAAGAGGAACTTTCTGAAATTTGTCTCCTCTTGCTCAAGCACATCAAATTTAACTCAATGAACTCATAAAGATATGACCACCATGAATGCATTGTCTAGGAAGAGATGCTTAAAAGGAACAAAACATTTACTTTCACAACTGGAATGAAGTTCATGTCCCAGCACACCCATGTATAGTGTATATATATGGATTTCCACATCTCAAACAAAATGCTTACCTCTCATGTATTCCCCTGTCCTTGCCTATAAGACCTAAATAGCTGTTACAAATTTTACTATAAAGAGGGCTCTAGGTGAGATCCACCAGGCACTCCAACTCATCATCAACTGGAACTCGAGGGAAGGTTTCTCTTGCAAAGTACAGAAGTGAGCATTATGGGATTACAGTCAAGTTAAAGGGCTGCCTAAAACTCTTCATTGCCTTTATTTTAACAGCTTGAATTTTGGGGAATATTGTGTATGGATATTTCAGTCCCTTAGAGTTTTCTATTAAAAAGTTTAAAAGTGACAGAAAAAATGAAGGAGAGAAAAAATAACAAAAAATATTGATGTAAATCAACAGAAAAGGAAAAAAAATATGAAGACATCTTTAGTTACTTCATTCATGTATTTACTTAGGAGAAGCAACCAATTATTTCCCCCTCAATATAAAAAATATTCAACCACTACTGAGAATTTTTTAAAAAATAAGGCTCTGCTGCTTATCTCACTGTAAAATACTCTGCCCTCTATGACTCTGTTAAAACTTGCATAAAGCACAAGAATTTGAGGGATATCAGAAAAACTTTCAAAAATGCATCTTGGTATTCATTAACTCCACCTGGCTGCTGAGATCTGATAATGTCCCTGCTTTACCCTGTATTTCAAGTCACCTTTGTGTAAATAGCAACAAGAGAGGTTTACTAAACCTGCACATTTTATATGCTGCAGAAACAGAAAAAGTGTCTTTCATCTACATGGTTGTTCTTTATTTGGAGGATATTTGAAAAGCACTCTCTCTGAAAAGATTACTCTTCAAATGACACTTTCTTAATATAGTTAAGATTTGTTTACTGGTCATTTTTCCTCACTTAAAAAAAATGCCTCTAAAATTTTCATTAAATACTTTCCCGTAATTTTTGAGGAAGGCCAACAGGTCGGTCAGTATGCTGGTTCCTGCAAAAAACTAAGTTTTACATTAGATTAAATGATAAGTAATGAAATTTTAAAGAAATTTATTTCTCCCTCATACAAGTTGATGGAAATAATGTTAGCTAGCTTCAAGGCAGCCTACAATTGCTCAGCTTAAATTGCCCTTGGGGTAACAACCTACCTTCCCTCTGAAATGTAAGACTAAAGTGTAACGCAAAGACGTGAATTAGGCCACCGTTAGACAAGCATTGTTTTCTAAGCTATAAAACAAATGGAAGCAGTATGGCCAGCTCAAGGCACAGCTGCTGACACTCTTGCTCTCATGTTTTCCTCTCAAACACCCTAAGAAAACAAATGGACAATATCAGAGAACTAACCAAAGTTTAAAAATACTCAGCAATGAAAGATGTTTAAATCCAAATCAATTCCCTAGTCTGGGAAGGGTAGACTGTATCAGTGCATCTCAGAGGGCAGAAGAGAATCAGGAAAATGGGACAGGTGTTGAGAAACTGGCACTGCTATGAAAATCCTTCCATCAAACCAAGCCCTTTGCATGATTTCTCTGCTATTATTCTTGTTGAAACATGAGCTGCAAAACTGTTTTCATTTCTGTTATTATCCAATGGCTAATGTAAAAAAGTTCTGAAAACCATATCCCTAACAAGCATTTTATTTTTTTTTAATCTTTACGCTGTGATCAAGGCTCAGTAAATTCACATTTCTGTAGGTGTTCAGTCTTGTTACTCCTCTTAATCCCGCTAAAGAAACCCTCCTCAAATAATTTAGTAAACATGCTATGAAAGCGTGTACAGGATAGCACAACAAATAAATGAAACAGTGAAAATAGATAAATAAATTACCAGTAATTTCATATCCAAACATGAAAAACACTTAAAGCTTCCACATAATGGATATTGCTTAACTGAAACCACCAAGTATGAAATTATGTCTAATGAGTTTCATCTTCAAAAAAACTCAATTTATATTCTGCTATACAAAAATTAAAGAAAAAAAGGACCTCTATGGATCATTTGTATAATTCCAATATGTGCTTCCTCAATGCATCATCTTAGTTTGAGCAAACATGTAGGAAAGAAAAAGAAAGGAAAAGTCAGGGAGAAGTTGTTTTCATGTATCATACACCACTATAAATCTGTTACTGAGGAAAGTGAGGTCTGAAAAAGCAAAACAAGACAAAATGCAGTTCAATGTAAGTAAAAGTGCAACAGAGCTTATCAGATGAGATAAAGGCATTACAATTTCCTCATCCTCAGAAAGGAAAATCTGCTTTTGAGATCAGCATTTGAAAGGTAGCAAGTACAGACAACATATTAAATACTTAAGAGAAATTTAAACGAAGTAATCTTGTGCTCCTTTTTATTACAATTAAGGTATTCTGTAGGCTGCCAAATGTTTAGAATTATAACAGAACTGCTACCTAATGATCACCTATAATTCAGAATTTAATGAGAAGAGCTATACCCTCAGCTCTGGTTTAAAGCTGAGCAGATTGACAAGAAAGTGTGAAAAAGTAGTGAGAGCTGACTAAATATTTATATTGCCTGTTTGCACAGCCTGCATAGTCACCTGAGGGAATGTCTTTCGACAGCACAAAGGAAACACAAAAAGAGAAGCTTTAATTTGCAAATAGGTCCCAAAAGGTGGTGGAAATCCCTCAGTTCATAGTCTCTCTGTTAAACTGCCCAAGAGGCTTTGTCATGAGCATGTAAGTGTTATGATTAACTACTAAAAAAACCCAAGTGTTTCTTGAACAGGATGATGCATGTTAAATGGAGTAATTAGAAATACTGTAATGCAGTACTATTATATTTGATCAACTATGCCTACGATAAAGAGAAAAATCCAGCACAGGCTAGTAAGAAACAGTTTATTAGTCAGTCACTTCTAACAGTGCTGATAGCTGAAGAAAAAGCAACTCTGCCTCAGTTACCTGCATCATAAGATAGGCCAGAAGGCAGCAGAATGCTGCAACAGGTGCTTCTAGAGATTGGAGCTCTTCCATCCCATCCTGAAGGTGAAAGCATGCCAGAAATGTTATATACCGTTGCTTTTCCATGCCAGGTCCTTTGGCAAACCACAGTGTTTTCAAATTAGGTGTTCCACCTACAAAAAAACCCCATTATTTTATCTTGGCAGCAACAAGATAAAACATGCCTTCCTTATTACAATCTCAAAGGAAACAACTGATCTGCTCTTGGCACTTGCAAGGACCACAGAGTTGGAAAAAAAACGTATTTGACAAAATTTGGCATTTGAAAAAAAATTAACCAAAATATCTAAGGCCTGTAATTTAAACAAATGCATTGAATACAGGCACATTTAAGCAGTGGTCTGAATTCAATTGTTACAACAACATTGTGACAACTTCAAGACATCAGGCTTTTACCCTTTACAAGAAAAAAGTTTGCCTACAAGTATGTCCTTTCCCTTAGGGATCTGTAGCATTAAATGAGGTTAAATTCATCATAAAATAGCAATTCAGCAGGGAACAACCATATCTGTTTCTTCCCCCTCTCTCCTAGAGCTAACATATCAGGGTTTCTTGAGGGATCCTCGTGTTACCTGTTTTCGTGGACAAACTGGTCACCTATATCATTTTCTGGCAAACACACATTCTCCACAAAACATTGTGCTGGTATGACTCCTCTGCAGTAGGTCCACTAGCAAGTTTGGAAAAAAAAATTAAGGCTACCTGGTATTTTGCACTCCCTAGGCTACTGTATGAAATGCTGTTGCAAACACACACAGAATAACTGTCATTAGTTATGTATAATGTATCTTTCCAGACTTTTTATAGTATCATTTACCCTGGTCTCCAAATCCTTAATATTTACCCCATGTTGCCATCTCCCAACTTGTGAACACGTGTGAACTAATGTAAAATTTTCTCCCTATTTAAATTACATTTAATACATTATCAAAATAAACACTAATGCACGTGAAATAACAGAACAGCTAACTGGTTACACCTAAGAATCCTGATTAAAGACAGAATCCTCCCATAAAGTACTGCTGCTTCTGTAGTTAAATAAAACAAGGTGTGAATTTTAAATGTGGACTAATTAAGCTACATTTGGTAACACCTTTTCTTTTTTCTGTGTGATATGCAGCAGCTGTAGTCCAGTTAGGAACACTTGGTGATAATAAATGGTAAATGTGACAAGGTGCTGAAATCTATATGGACCATGTTTATTCAGCCAAGAAAGACCATTAACCAAATGGTACTAATTCCTGGGAGAGAGGGAAGCTAGAACAGAAGTTAGTATTTTCTTTCTTCATCTCCTGATGGATGTTTCTCTTACTAATTTTATGACTAACTCTCCCGTCAAAAGTTTTAACCATGTGAAGAACTACCATCATACAGTAAGTTTTCACTCTATTTTGTAGAGAAATACATATATTAAGAAAAAATACCAGTTGCTTGATTGGAATTAGAAATGGAATTAGAAAAGTTTAGTGATAACACAAATACTGGCTGCGAGCGGCCCAGTACAGACAGCATGATAAGACTCAGACTGCTGGGTTTGATACTGGTAATTGCTGCCTTAAGAAAGAAAACAACAGCAGAGCCTGACTTTCAGGAAGAAAAGCAAATATAACAAGCATTAAAACAAAACAAAGCCAACTTTTGCTACCAAGGTTAAGCAGCTTTAATGTGTGAGACAATTTTTACATGGGTAAACTCAAATAGTTTTGATGGTTTCTGTTTTCCAGAAGGTTCCAAATCAGCTGCATATGAAGAGACATGCCAAGAATAAGTTAAAGTACTCTTTCCATCTGTGCAATTTTTTAATATGAATTGCATCCAGGGGTATACCTAATAATAGAAATCCTTGTTTCTTCAGAGTAAAACCATGAACTACATCAATAATCAAGATTACATATCTATATCGAGACACCAAAAAATGCAAGACATCTTTTCCATAAACAGTTTCTTATACTTTCAGAAACAACATCTACTTGCGCCTGAGAAAAAAGAGGTACTGATGAATTACAAGTTATTTACTCTAGGGAATAAAACTTAATGCTATCTCCTTTTGCACATACCAATCAAAAGCATTATTTTTCTGAAAAAAATCTCCTCTACAAGTAATTAAATTCCATGTAATATTCAAGAGTGAGCCAAATATATGAACCCTTAAATGAAAGATAATTGAAACAAATACACTGAAGTTTAAATAATCTCCCATGACCATGTGTACAGTCAACAAAAGACCTAAGATTCATATACAGTAGTCCCCCAAAACTGTTTTCTGCTCTTATTATAGCCTTACTACATACTTTACAGCAATTAGAAAACATTCCTGAAAGTGGGAAATTTACTTGGATGTTCATGTCTATTTGAAGTAATGACTATAGAAATTTCATTTTATAACATCAGTAATAGAATTTTAATACTTCATTATTTTACATGCTCATGTAAATACTGAGCAATAAAAATAAGTCCATAAACTTATTTTAAAACATACTTGCTAGGAACACTCAACATTAATTCACCTACAACTGCAGCCAATTTTTAAAGATGTCATGAATGAAAATGCCAATTAAATGTGACCATTAAAGAAGCATTTCAAAGACAGTAATTTGTCCATGAGCATATTTATGACATATTCCTGTAAAATGCAAGTATTAGAATATTGAAAGTCCACCCAAACTCCTGTGATTTGAAGCTACAATATCCTACACATTCTCAGGAATAAAATTAAAAGCAGAATCCATACATTTCCAATAAAGACTTTAACACTTCCTCTGTTCCATAATAAAATGCACACATATCAAATAGACCAGCTATGCGCACAAGACATGGTTGTTAAACAGTATTTTCTTGGATCACAAAATTCACATCTCAGAGACAATTTTTATCAATTTAAGTGCTGCTCTGTCAATGTGTGGGAAACATCATGATCACATTCATTCAACTGAAAGGAAACATTCCAGAAGGGAGAAAGAGAGACAGAGATGAAGAGCAAGTACAGATGCTAATTCAGAAGACTGTCTCTCAAGAAAAATACATACACATAATACACACTATATTTTAAATATGTGTTAAGCTATCATCTTACAGCTTCAATGCTTTGGTTTTTAAAAAACTATTCAATCTATCACCTGCAAGCTTTTCAGATGAAAGATAAATCTGCTGTTTTATACATACACAAAACATCCGTGAGAATCCTGATTATTTTTTTAAGATCAATATCTATGGCTATGTGCACTAAAGTTCAAAGTTCATATCAAATATTCTTTCTTCAGACTTTTAAAACTAAATAAAACTGAATAGAGTCAAGATTTCCCATATATTCTTAGTACACTTCTAAAATAGTTGCGATGATGAGGTTATCAATTATTCCAAAAAGATGAAACAAATAACCTTCCCAGATCAACTGCACTTGCGATTTTTCAAATAGTTTCTGGTAAGGTTTTTTCTCTTTTCTGAGTAACCTGATCTTGATTGACAGCCTTGAACTCTAACTTCCTATAACAACTTCTTTAAATTTAGCCCTAAATATGATCCCTGTCTGAAAAATGTGATGCGCTGCTGAGAACCTTATTTGGTGAATTAGAAAGTCAGGCTGTGGAAAATAGAAGATGCATGAGCGAATGTAAGGCATACAAATATGGACTGCAAAAATTTTAGAAAAATATTTGTTCGCTGAAGGAATGACAACAGAGCACTAAAAATAAACACTAGAAGTTCTCCTCCCCCCCTTTTTTAATAGTCTGCTTGAACAGCCTTTCATTACTGAGTTAGTAAAGATTATGGCTAAGAAGATGTTGTTTCTATAAACTCCTCTAATGTGGTTGCTATAAACAAACACAGTGATTTTGAATCCTGCTTATTGTCAACATGAAGGTGGGTTCTATGTGTAGCATGTTTGCAGAGCAATAGAACCAAAGTATATGACATTAAGTAAACTCATCAGCAAGGGAAGAAGGTACTATCTGGGAAGGAGAATTTCACAACACTCAATACAGTGTATTTGCCATGCAAACTGAAACATAACTACATAGGTATGCTTTATCCTTTGTTGAGTTTTGTTTACTCATTTTACAAATGCATACTCCCAGATCATTGTATGCCAAAATAAAAGAGTTGTACAGGATAGAACTATCACTTTTTACCCTGCATATTCATATCTATTTGGGAAGTTTCACAGCAATTTCATGCTATCATCACGTCAATTAGATAATCGCTCTCCTAATACCATCTCAGGGTACAGGACTATTGTATATCAAATTAGACCTTGTTTGTACTTCCAAACAGTTCCTTTCAAAGCAATTTTGAAACGGCTGGTATCTAAAGAGCAACTGTTTTTCCTTCATCCTTGAATCTGAAGACTCTCATTAAATACACAAGTTTCAAATATGAAGACAAATGTGCAATCTTAAATTTAATGTAATTCTAGAAAATTAAAAATAAGTAGGTTCTAAAGAAATCCCTAACAACAAACAAACAAACAAACAAACAAGATCAGTAGAAGGACTGCTACAGAAAGCTCTGGGTACTGAGGGAAGAAGTGCTGGTAGTTACTCTCAAGAAGTTGAGTAGATAGTAATTTTTCTTAGCAAGATATCAATGGTATTGTATTTCAACAGAACTAATTCCTTTCATATGAAAGACTAAAAAACCTCTGAGCTTCTGATCCACACGATAGCAGATGACTAGAGAGAGAGTTGTGAGAGTAAAGAGCAAGGGGTAATGACTACAATAGTATAGACAAAAGAATAATTAGAACTATTTTCCCTCTGAAACAACAAAATTTACACAGTACTGTTTACTTCCTATCCTAAATTGTATTGTATGATGCAATTTAGTAATAAAGAGATGAGTGACATAAGCAGTGCCCAATCTTTTCACTAAAGTGCAAGGTATTTCCTCATAAATAACGCATTCTTCACAGCACTGATTTTGCTAAGAGTGTTCATTAATGTGTTCTTTACCAAAGGAGGAAGATAAAAACACCAAAAAAACCCACTTGATGCTTAAGAGAGCTGAAACAGCTTCACAGGAACAGATAGCTTAATTATTTTTTTACTGAAAGCTGGATTCTCTTTTTAGGTTGTCACACATGATCTAAAAATAGCTCTTTTTTATATTCTCTGCCAGTCTTGTTAACACATTCTCTCAAATAGCTTAATACAAGAATTTTAATATGGCCCTACACACCACTTATTCTGGCCTCAGAGCAGTATTTAGAACCTCTAAGAAATTGTTTGCATTTCAAAACTGATGTTTGAATTAGCACTGAATTTAACAAGACATAGTAATAACATGTAGCTCAAAGCTGAATCATATTATAATTACACAGAGCAATTAAAAGCAGTTACAGGCATGCAGCATTTCTCCTTTATCAACTTGTTCTCCACAGTCATTTTGGATTCCATATAAAACATGTGATGATGGATTGTCTAAGATGATTTTAGTGATGTCATTATTTCAGTTCAGATTTAAACACACTTTTATTGTACCTGGAATAGAAGGTTGTACAGGTCGTATCAGGTCTGGCTGCTGGAGAGGATTTCCAAAATAGACAAACCACTCTTTTACCAAAGGATAGTTTCCACCTGAAAAAAAGACAGAATCAGATTGGTAAGTCAAATACAAGTACTGACACTAGTGTAAAAGTTGGAAGCAGTGGTGATCAGGATTCTAAAGTCATGGAAGATGCTTCATAATGACTTGTTTGCTCAGCTTCTTTAAACATAAACCAAGAAAAATGAGTTTTAGCATCTTTATGACAAATCATCAGAACAAATGAAGAGAGTTTGAATTATGTACTATAAACATGAGTCTAGAATTGCAGCCAAAAATGTAAGTACAAAAGTCTGTGGAAAGCATTCTAAAATGGCTTTCAGGCAATTTTAGGCCTTCCCATTTCCAGGCAGTTTATAAGATTGGGAGGCATCTGGCATAGCTTAGGGACCTACATGAGCTACCTCAGTCTCTCAGGGCTGTCACACTGCCACATACGCAGGCAGTCCTTAATATGATTCTCCTCCCAATTTCCCCTGACATTTCCTGTGTCAAGGTTTGAGACAAAATCTTTATAAGGAGGCCTTGAAGGCTACTTGAGAGCTGACAGCAATGGAGTCATCCCATCATCAGATGCAGAGCCTTTACAGCCCACTGTCTGAACCTTTTATCTAGTATAAAGGGGCTGTTTATGCATAATAGCTCAAGTGGCTTCCTACCTTCTAACCCCAACTCGGCCCCATACCACCCTCCCACCCCCCCATAAAGAGTAAGGTGCCTCTTTAATTAAAAATGTCACTACTGGCGTTGTGCATCTAACTACTTGATGCTTAAAAAAAATCCTCAGAAAAATCTCAAGCATTTAGGAACTTTTGAAATGCAGTCTATTCAATTTCCAACAGTCAGCTTATCATCATTCCAATGTAAGTATTCATGAAAAAAAACTAAGATCATTACCATTGTTATAAATGGTGCTTCTGCATTCTGTCCAGATTTTGTCATGGTCACCATGTTAGTGCCCTAAATTTCCACCCATGTAGTCTGGTAAACAGTATGAAGTGAACAGATGTAGCTAGTCCTGGGCACTTGGAATAATGTTTTCAAGTCTTTTCCAGCCAAATCTCAAAGGTTTTTCCCTTCCCTTGTCTCTTTCCAGATTCACAGAATTGCTTCTCTAATTCCTTCTAGCTTTCACTCGTGCTGAAGCCACTGTTCTTAAAAACTCCTGCCTTTATCATTCATTCAAATCACCCTGCACTTTACTGCACAAGTATTTCTGATGCCACATTATGAATCCTAATCCTAATTTTACCTAGCTTAAAACAAACCTAACAAATCTCTCCAACACTGTCCTCTTCACTCCACCACCCCTAAAAATTTGATCACATTAACGTCCTGGTCTTGTTCAAAGCTTAACACTGCAAATTACTGTCGACATGAATGAATGAGCAGTGCGCTATGGTGCACAGACAGAAATTCCTCAAATGGAGTTCTAGTGTCAGGGATAACAGACGGAGAAAAGAACATGGCAAAATCTGTTTTACAGTCCTGCTGCTTCTTCCTTCCTTACCCACAGACTTGAACACAATGGCAAAATAAAGGCAAGGGACTGAAGAACCAATGACTGGACTATGAGGGACAGCATTACACCTGGCATGCCATGCTTCACTGTTCAAAAACTGATGACATTAAGAATAAAGTGACAAATGCCTACACTGGTGAAAAAAAAAGCCTTAAACTGCACATTCCAGTGGCCGAATAGTCTCATATCTTGATTATAAATAATTGCCTGTGATAAAGCTATTTCATGAACAAAACCCTCCAATTTAATATCCCAAAGTCACTTTCAGAAACATTCTGATGTTTAAGAGTACTGTTTTAAAATTATGTAAATTACTCTGCTTCATTCAGTCTATTCAGCTTGCTCAGCCTCTCAAATTTTAGCCTGGCTTCTTAAGGAAGCAAATCTAATACAATTAGGACATCTGTCCTATAATTTATTCATGGATGCGCTGCTCTGTTTCAACTAAATCTGACAGAGAAGAGATTTCAAATGTATTAAATTCCTAAACATTTTGTGAAACACGCGACTCAGCTGACAGAGGGATCCTATTAGGGCACCAACTGAAAGAAAGGCAGGAAAGCCAAGTTACCTATTGTACCCAAACACTGGATGGGAAATCAATACACAGGTAGCTATGGAAGAGCTAGATCTGAACAAAAAGGTAGATGGGATCTGGGGAGAGCAGAAGGCAATAGGGAACATCCTTGAGAACACCATATATTGCAGGAGGGAGTTGTGAAAGACATGGGGAGAAGCTAAGAGGATGCTAGGAAGGAGCATGGAAATACAAAAGCTTTGCTGAGGGGAAGCTGGTGGAGGATGTCATTCATTCTTTCTGAGTTCCACAACTCACAACTTAGCAAAGTGTCACTTGATTCCAAATGCCAGTGAAATATTATTTTCACATCACCCGTCAGGCTCAAGAACAGTAAAAAGAGAAGTCAATAGGAAACCTCTAGTTTTGTTCTTTTAATCTATGTGAATGTTGGTACAGGACACAGCACCACATCAGCTGAGTGCTTTTCACTATTATAATCCATTAGTAACAAAAGTATATGACTACTCACATAAACAGCCAAACAAATACAGCTGAAAGCAAGGTCCTGCAAACTGACAGCACATTAACATATCAAGAACGAAATGGAGATGTTTACTAAATGCCAACCCTCCTTGCATGGAAATATCTCTGGGGAAAACCAGTAATTTTTCAAAAATTTTCCCCATGATGCACATACAGAATATCATTGGTGAAATTAAAAAAATCTGTTTGTTTAAACAGATTCTGAACAGCCTGTGGAAGCACTGCTTAGGCAGCCTAAAGAAAATTCCAACTATGTGCAAAACACCGAAACACGAGACA
>NW_010174312.1:0-4807 GCF_000695765.1 Mesitornis unicolor | reverse complement strand
TGTTACGTGTGCTCCTCTACACCTGCGACAACATGGGCCCTCCTAAGTGGTCACTGGTGATAACTGCCCAAAATTTTGCTATCAGACTGGTTTTGACAGTGTCAAAGCGAGGGTCAGCCTGGTCTGCTAATGTTAGAACTGGGAGTGATGCCAGGACTTCCAGGAGCTGGCCACAGGCTTAGGCTGCATTACATAACCTCCTAATTGGCAACAGCCACGCAGGTGCAGGTATTTCCATGGGCTGAGCTAGTGCCAAAATCTGCCAGCTTTGTTCTGAACTCTTCACACACAAGAGAAAGCTTAGCTGGCCTACCAACGTCCACTATTTACAGTTATTTTCTCCTCCTCCTTGAAGTTTTCCAATAGCACTGTTTTTCTAGGAAAGATGCTTAAAGTTGGCAGTTTATATATCACTATATGCAATACGCCCCATGATGATCATAAATAGCTCAATTACTTACACAGAGACTTTTAAAAAACACAGGCAACAAATGTCATGTTATCAGAATCACCATCAACCCCCTTCTTATTTTGTTAGGGTCAAAAATAAGGCTGTGATTCTAGCACCATTTCTGTGAGCAGAAGTATACACATGCTTACCACACACCAAACTATGCCAAAGGCATAGCTTCATGTGCAGTTCTTTCAGCAGCACGGTTAATTTTTTCATGCAACCACTGTTTTGCTCATTCCCACTCCCTGCCATTCCCTCGGGCTGTTTCACCACAGCTGTTTGTGGCTACACAAAGAGTCAGATGGGCAAACAGAACCAGGTTAGTTACCTGACTTCAAGAAGGGGAGGGAAGAGAGAGAGAGAGAGGCTATTTTCAGTTTCTCAAACTAGGCCACCACACAGCTGCACAAACAGCTGCACCAGCACAACTGAGAGGTTGCACGACGACCGAAATGAGTGGCTGTGCAAGAGACTGACTTCAACTGGCGCTGTGAGCAAAAGAAACGCTTATCACACTATAGCTTCAGGCAAAGTGGCACGGTCTAGGTTGGAGGATTTCAAAGGATATGAGAACAACCAGCTCCCATGGATTCTTGGGTCTCAGGCAGCCTTGGAAATCTCAACCTAGACACTGACAACGGTTTCTTGTTTCAGGGCAGAGGAAACAATTTACAGTATTTTCAACCTGTTCTTACTAAAACTGTATTTGCTGCTTTTACTAAATGTTGACTGCTTTGTTATCCTTATGTAACAGTAAAAAAGCAGATATGCAAACTGCAAAGAGATCAGTTTCCAACACAGAAATCTTGTAATTGAGTGATCTTAAGGAATAAAAAAAGAGGATCACTAATGCATACACCTCCACTGCAAACTGGAACGTTGTGTAGAGTTAGGCAAGCTAGCTTCAAAGGAGCTACATCAGCAGCTGTACCACAATGGCAGCAGACTTTACATGGACTAATTGGTTGCCTCCTTCCAATATGCTCCTTTTTAATGATAATCCAAAGCAATTCTACATTATACTACAATGTCTTATGTCTTCCCATTCTACCCCAAATCAAATAACAAAAACCAGTCAACTTGACCTCATCTGAGGGAAACTGGCAAAGGATTCTGCCTACTTTGAAAAGTACAAAACTTCCTTGTAGGTCTAGTAGCAAATTAATAACAAATAATGCTGACATTTACTTATGAATTCCCAAACAGAATCTGATTAATAACCTACACTCTTAACTTAGAAGCAATTATAAAGTGGAATAAAAAAACAACCTATGAACTACTAGGAAGTGACATGGCTAAAGCAATTAGAGGTAGATACATTCACAAAACGTGCAGATTTTATAGGGGTGCCCATGCAGACACTCTACCTACCTTTTTGGAAGGGTTAAGGATTGAGGGTGCACTATGACTGAGTTTAGAAAATTATCTCTGGAATTTGAAGCATGAACTGAGAACAAATAATACATGTTATCTGTGGTTTTATTCTAAAATCACTTTCTTAAGACCTCTTTCACATTCAAATTTCATTTTCAATAAGATTCTAAATTAATGTTTCTGTATTTCAATTCAAATCGTCTTCATCTGAGTACTACAAACACTGCTACACAAATGCAAATCTGCCTACTACCCTGCCATCTCTCAGCAACAACTGTTAATTAGAAGTTCTGGTCTGGGTGTTTCATGGATGAATATCCCACTGCTTAGAGGAATAAACAACACCCAATCAAGTCATAATTGTCTACAAAACTTAGAGGCAGTAGGCTGAAAAATGAAAAATGACAAATCTGCACGATTACTGCTGAGATTTTTGTTACTCTTTCCAAATCACTATGTAAACTCTGATTCAGTTTTTCCTGTTCTTTTTTTCCTATTATGGCACAACTTCAACCTCTGGTTGCTGAAGGAAGTCGGGTACACCTTTCTGTACCTTTCTAAACAGTTTGAAAACTAGCTTTGATGGCGGTGCACTTTCATCAATAAAATGGAGAGTGATTACCGAGGAGAAATCAACACATTAAAAAGAAGAAAAGTTCAGTACATTTTTAATTTTCAACTCATTGCCTAAAAGACACTGTAAAGATAACATTTAACTTATGGTAGTCTTAAGAACATAAAATTTGTTCAAGGATGTGAATAAAGAATTCTTGGAAGAACATATATATGTATATCTGCTACAGAATCTGTTTATACCGCTGGATAAAGAAATCATGTTTTCTTGCACTTTGATGAAAGAACTAATAATCACTGGCATGACTACTTGCATTTGTATTACTACAGTAACTGTATTTGACAATCAAATCTTAAAATTGCAGACTTAAAATCAACAGAAGATAGAACTGTAACAGTGCAGTACTGTTTTGCAGAAGTCTATTACAACTCACTAATTCATGAGGAGCTGCACTTATCAAAGCAACATAAGGTTTAATATCCTCTCAAACTTTTAAAATGTTCTAAATGTCATTGTTTCGCTCAATCTTTTAATCATTAACAACTTTCACAACTCCTCATTTAACAAGGAAAAAAACCCAATTAAAAAAAAATCTCTTTAAAAGAATTGAAATTGAACAGCATGTAGAAAAACTGCAATTTCACTGTCCCATTATCTCTTTATTCCTTAAGAAGTACACTTCAGCCGCCCACAGCTTTTACCCTAAATGCCATGCTGATGTAGCCACCAAAACAATGAATTCAAGGTTTCACACTTCAAAACTGAAAGTATACTTGAACAATGGTGTAAGTAGTTTAATTCTTACCTTTTCCAGATTCCAACAAGACAGAATAAATATGCTGACGAGCAGGGCGGTAGATAAGTGCCTGTCCAGGAATCTCTGTATCACATTCATCTTCCAAAGAATTGCTGCACTCAATCTCTCCACTACTTAGGATATTGAAGATTGAATAATTTTCAGATTGGATATGCTGTTCTCTAGCTAACTGTCCAAAGAAAGAAGAAGGCATTATCTTGACAATTATGATGGATCAAAAAGTAACAAAGTGCATTCACTGTTTGAGGAAATGGTACTTTATCAGTGGAAATGGACGGAATGGCAAAGGAGGGAACAAGCGCTTTTTCAAATAACACCAATAAAGTATATTTTCAGACATGTATCTTTGTGGACAGGAATTCCCCAGGAAACTCATCATTGACTTTCTTCTTGAATTCTTAAAACTTGGGGGCTTTTAAAGTGTAATTATTCATGAAATGAATAATGAATTCAGACATATTAAAATGAGCTGCCTTCCTGAAAATATATCTTCCTTCTTTAAACAGTGAATGAAGGCATGACAAAACCCAAACTTACAATTCTATTGCAAGATGAACAACATAAGACAGCTCCATTTCTTTCCTGAGCGACTTTGCATAGTGAAATTAGAACACCAGCTTCACCACAGTTCTACTTTGCAATAGCTCTTTCCCAGGAAAAGAAATACAAACTACTACAGCAAGGAAAACCAGAATCACAGCATCACCCAGGCTGCATATTAACCACATACTGGATGCTGATACATCCAGGCTACAGGAGCTGGCTACAAGCAGCCCCAGTATCCATAGGGACCGCTGGTCTGGAGCAGCTTAGATGCAGAAGCAACAAAACTGCTCTCAGGCAGCGAAGAATATCAACCAGTAACACTTGTAACTGGGCTGGCCAAGCGCCGAGCCAGACAGACTTTCTACTTCTCAGACCAGAAGTATGGGGGTATTTAAACGTCTGAGTGGAGCCAATTATTTCCATGGAGTGCCACTAATAAACTCTCCAAGACCCATGCCATATGGCGAGCAGGCACTGAAGCTTCTCTGCTCTGCATTCCCTGCTTGTGTCACACTATCTGTATTAATTGGGTTGTATCATCCATGCAGCTATTTCAGCCTCTTTCACTGAGAATTACCAGACCACTTGCCAGAGCCAAATTCACCATTCCTGCAGAATTCCAGTATCTGCAAACCTGGAATCTTGTCAGGTCAAAGCTGCAGTCAATCACTGGGTTATTACGGATTAAAACTAATTTAGTGAAATGTCATTCTTTCAGAAGAAATTCTCACATGAGCATAAAATCAATGATAGGCTTGTGTACAATGGAAATAAACAGAGCACTTTCTTATAGCAATAAATGAACGGCTGCCCTGGAAGAATTACTTCAGTATTCCTAATATAAGTAAACAATGTAATACCCCAAATCTACTTGTGTAGAAAACAAAACCAAAGAGTTAAGTATTTCTAAGCATGATTTGACTGAAACATTGAACTATTTCATACAAACCATTTACAAGAAAGGACAGAGGGAAGATCCGGGTAACTACACACCTGTCAGTCTGACCTCGATGCCAGGGCAAGTCATGGAACAGGTCATCTT
>NW_010174311.1:0-33387 GCF_000695765.1 Mesitornis unicolor | reverse complement strand
CATTTTTATACTCCCTCCTCATCATCAGCCCCCACCCCATTTTCCCATAAATCAATGGTTTTCATACTGACACATCGACCTTAAATGAGAGCGGAGTTCTGTGAAGCCTACATAGTCCCTAATTCTTCCTCAAAGATCAGTTCTATGGGAAAGGAGTGGCCAGAATAATCTCTTGAGTATGAACTTGACAGCAAGCTCTGTAGTAGTGAAATACTCTCAAAGTCAGACATCACCAGTGAGAAAAACAGAAGCAAGAAATACAGAATAAAAAAATTACTAAGGATAGAAAAATGCAATTTTTACATCTATTAGCAGCAGTGTCTTAAATCAAATGAGCAAAATGAAAAAAATAAAAACCTGTAACTTTCTAGAATGAAATTGTGCTTTGAGATGTATATTCGATACAGGTTTCATTTGTTGGTTTTAATTACTTCAAATAATTGGCCTTACGAAGTCCTGATTTTTAAAGGACGGGTAACAGACTACGCCTCTACCTAAACAACAGTGCAATGCATTCTTTATTTAATAACAACTGAATGACTGCCAGAAGCCATGGTTGATAGGAGTTCAATATCCTCTTAGGTCCAGATTAGAGTTTAGTGAAGGTAAATGATGAGTAATGGAGATGACTGAAATAAAAACTACCATTTTGTGCCAAAATTTTACCAAGGGCAGTAGCTTCCCTTTCAGCACTTGCGACTGGCAACTGTCATCTGTCATAAAAAGTGTGTAGATAAGAATAGGTACAATCTCATCTTCCCAAATAAGCTTCCAGACATTTAAAGACTTCCAGCTCAGAAAGTCCCTGAACAAGTAGTTGCAGCAAAGCCACCATACTTACTAGTCATTGACAGCTAGAACCTAAAGGAATTTAAACAAATTCAAGCTTTGCGGCCTCTACAGCAATCTACTTCATAAATTCCTCAAATACTAATTGTGTAAAAACAGTAGTTCCTCTTGTGCATATATGTTCAGCTTGTTGGTTGTTTTGCCTGATAAATGAGAATTTCATTACATGACATTAGGAAAAAGAAACAGCAACTAAACTTTTTCATCTACCTATTCTAGATTCTTCTTTAAAATCTCTGCTGTATACTCCCTTCAATCTCTTCTTTTTTATACCTTCAAACAACAAGCTGAGCCCCCTTTCTTTGAAGCAGAAAGGGAGAAGGCTGCATGGAACCTCCCTACAGGCAGAAGATGGCACACACTTATGTCTGTGAAGACAGATACCAAAATTTGTTGTGCTGAACTTAACAATGCAGAACTAAGTAAGCACTCTAAAAATGAAATGCATTCATTTGAAAGTCTTTACATTCAGTTGGAGCACCAACCCTCCAAAATTTGCACACATACCCCGTATATGAACAATCCCACTGATGAGAGAATAACTACTATGTCTTAAATTCAGTAAGTGCATAGGAATTTACAGTGCTGAATTTCAGTGTGAAGAATGTCAGCAAGGTTAAGAAATCATAAGTGAGGAACATACTTCTCAAAACTGAAGGTGGTGGCAAATTAACCAATTTCACTGGTACATTAGAGTGAAGTTATTTCCATAATTGTTCAAACAAACTCTTTACCATAAGTGTACAACACTTGGCATAAACGAGGCTTTGTGAGTGACAGGTACACTGGAATCTAATTTTCAAGGTTCGGAACTATATGTTTTCATGAGTGTGGTCTTGTTCTCTGCTTCAGAAACAGAAGTGGAAACTGGTAGAGAGGAAAACAGAAATGCTCCACTTCGAAAGATAAATTCATTCACTTTGAGTGTACAAGAGGACAATAGGGCTATTCAAGCACTATACAAAACGTAGTGACAGTAAGACCAAGCAGTATTTTTTCAGAATAAGGATTGTTTTGCTTCTACAGAGTGAAAGCTCATGGTTTCAAATAGATTAAACTGTTACACTTTCTGACAAACACAGAAAAGTTTGAGAAGATTCAAAAATGCACATAGCAAGCTGAGCATTGGGTTTGTTTTTTTCTTCAAATTTAGATATGTCTTAAATGTCTATATACCATCTTCATGAATTTGAAGAAAGGTAGAAAAATTGGTTGACAATAAGAGCTTTTAAAATAATATATATATTTAGAGATAGCATAACAGATCAAAAGTATTCACTAAACAGTACAGCTAACTGAAGACTAAAAATACTAATATGGGAAAGTAGTTAACTATGAAATGAGTACTGGCTTTCTGGTAAACTATTGTTCCTTCCTGAAAGACAAATTACTATAATGTGCAAGTCCTGTTGTCAGTATGACCCGTTTGAAAAAGACATAACCTATGAAAACCTGCCATCTATATATAAAATGAAACTATATAACTTCATTTTTAAAACATACCTTTAGTACATATCTATAAAGTGCATATTAGTGTACAAAATAACTTATGTATTATCTTTTCATAGGCAAAAGCTAACCAGAGGCAGGCTTTACTACTAATCTTTCTTTGTTTCTATTCTTCAAAATTAGTCTCATACCTTTTCTAATGTATCACCACTGTTTTACAGACACAGAAATAAGCACCAAGGCTAAGGAAAACTTAAGTACATGTATGAATAAAATAACACAGCTACATGTAAACAAGTCTAATTTTCAGAGTTGCTGAACACACAACTTTTGGTATGTTGTCTTAAAAAGGCAGGCCTAGGCATCTTTATCTATGGAATTCTTAATCAAATCTGTCATCAGAGGCTAAATATTGTGTATCTCAGTTAACAAACAGACCTTCTTTACAAAAGTACTCTTCTCTCTGGAAAGTATAATACTTTTTCTTACTTTTTCCCCCCCCCTTCCACTCAGTTTCGCACTAAGGCTGGCATTCTTGTCAGTTTAGTCAAGAACCATAGAATGGCTTGGGTTGGAAAAGACCTTTAAGATCATCGAGTCCAACCGCTAATCAAGTCTACTACTGGACCATGTCCCTAAGAACCACATCCACATATCTTTTAAATACCTCCAAAAATGGTCACTCCACCACTTCCCTAGGCAACCTGTTCTAATATTTGACAACCCTTTCAGTGAAAAGATTTTTCCTGATATTCAATCTATCCAACTCCAGGCACAACTTGAGGCCATTTCCTCTTGTCCTATCACTTGTTACTTGGGAGAAAAGACCTACACCCACCTCATTACAACCTCATTTCAGGTAGTTGTAGAGTGTGATAAGCTGTAGAGCGTGATAAGCCTCAACCTCCTTTTCTCCAGGCTAAACAATCCCAGTTTCCTCAGCCACTGATCAAAGACTTGTGCTCTAGACCCCTCACCAGCTTTGTTGCTCTTTGGACACGCTCCAGCACCTCAATGACTTTCTTGTAGTAAGCCACCAGTTTCTTCAGGAGAATGCTGTGGGAAACTGTGTCAAAGGCTTTACTAAAGTCCAGGTAGACAGTATCAGCCTTTCTCTCATCCACTAAGCAGGTCACCTGGTCATATAAGGAGATCAGAATAGTCAAATAGTACCTGCCTTTAATAAACTCATGCTGACTGGGCCCAATCACCTGGTTGTCCAGTACACACCACACAATGGCACTCAAGATGATCTGCTCCATGACCTTCCCTGGCACCGAGGTCAGACTGCTAGGCCTGTAGTTCCCTGGATACTCCCTCCTGCCCTTCTTGTAGATGGGCACCACATTTGCTAACCTCCTGTCAACTGGGACCTCACCTGTTAGCCAGGACTGCTGATAAATGATGGAAAGTGGCTTGGTAAGCACTTCTGCCAGCTCCCTCGGTGCCCTTGGGTGGATCCTGTCCAGCACCATAGACTTGCATGCATCTAAGTGGTATAGCAGTTTACTAACCATTTCCTCTCAGATTATCACAGAATCACAGAATCTTAGGAGTTGGAAGAGACCTCAAAAGACCATCTAGTCCAACTCCCTGCCACAGCAGGATCACCTAAACTAGGTTGCAGAGGAATGCGTCCAGGCAGGTTTTGAATGTCTCCAGAGAAGGAGACAAAAATTATGGGGGCTTCATTCTGTTCCTCTTCCCGGTCTTCCAGCTCAGCAGGCTGGGTACCTGGAGAACAACCAAGTCTTACTATTAAAGACTGAGGCAGAGCAGTCATCAAGGACCTCGGCCTTTTCCTTACCCTATGTCACCATGTTTCACTCTCACATCCAACAAAGGATTCAGCTTAGCCCTCCTTTCCTTGCAGCTGTATTTATAGAAACGTTTTTTATTATCTTATGTGGCAGTAGCCAGGCTTGTAATCTAACATTACTTCCACAATATATAAAGTTGATTTAAAAAAAAACAACCCAAAAAACTAGCCTCAGGTAAACATTTCAGAAAAACTCAACAAAAAATCCCAACCACAGTTATAAGTTTACCCTTACTCCTAACATAAAAATTCTTGGAAATAAATCCCAAGTTTTATTTTAAAGGTTATGTAATTCTATTATTTTCACATTGGAAATATTAGCCCATATTTTTAACTCAGTTTTTTGCTGGAGGACTAAGGAGATAACAGCAAAAGCAGAAAAAAACAAAAATTGCTGCCATAATTTCAGAATAAAATATTTCTACATACACATACATGCATATAGATACATATGTAAATTCGTATTTGTAGCATATTTTGAAGTACAGAAAGTACAGAACTCTGAAGTACAGAAATAGTACTGGTGTATGCTAGGAGCATAGCACATTTGGAAATTGCTACATCAACTGATTGATGTCACTGCACATCAGTTCCCTTCCTGTGAATTAAGAGTTCATGGTCCCTTTGCTTTTTTTGTCATTGGCTGTCAGATCTTGAGGTCATGCAATATTTAACGGTGTGTGTGGACACACACACACATACATATGTATATATGTATATATGTATATATGTATATATGTATATATGTAAGGCTCCAATAATGGTAAGAGGTATCAGAAAATACAACAAGAAAAATACACTGCATATAAAAATATATCCAAACACACTTGTGTTTAGAGATGCACACGTTTTGGTTTTTTTTTAAACATCCATCTTTCTTACCATACAACCACTAATTTACAGAAGGACAATCCATATTTCTGACACTACTCTTGTCCTACTGCCCATATACGGAATGTTCTTGATTCTTCATCACAGTACCTCTGATCAGACGTCCAAAATATGACCTTACATATTTCCTTGCTATTTGCAATAGCTTTTTAGGTTTACTTTAGGGAAGCTGCCATGAGGTTTGTGACAATTAGACTAAGACTTATTTCTGGAAGATCTGAGAATACCCTTAACTAAACATGCTTTAGACTCTTCCTTCATTCTAGCCCCATGGCAACAAGCTATGGCAACATGGCAACAAACAACCAAATTATTTCAGAGATATTAAAAGTCAGTAACTGGAATCCTTCAGATAAAGCAATCATTGCTTCTCTCCCCTCCTCCTCAATTGGAGGTATATATTTTAGCCTTTCCAGCTAGTAAGGTAGGCTAATTTCTGCAACAGAAATGTGTGAAAAAATTGTTTCCATGTTAATGAAAAATTAAGACATATTTATGTATTAGAGTTTGAGAAAAAGTAATGCAGAAATTGCTTTCATTATATTAATTCTTCTTCACAAGTTTATATTGATTTCCTCTCCTTTTAAACTGTACTTAGGATAAGCCTCCCCAGTTACCTTTCATCAATTCTTTGGAGACTTGCGTCCCTCATCACAGCCTAAAAATCTTTTAATATAGGTTTCAGGTGATAGTTACATATCACAGATAGAAATAAAAAGGCCATAAGTGAAGACAAACATACCTTCTCTTATAGTCTTCCTAATGAGGTCTCAAAGTGAAACCGCAGTGAAGCATATAGTATATAATTACACACATCAAAAGTGATGTTAAAAGAACATGAAGTTTGCCAACTCAAGCCTTGATGAGCAAGGAGATGCTAGAATTCAAGTTGTCTGTGCATGTTAACTCTGTAGCTTTGTGCTTGTGTGTTATATGGGAGGTCACACATCAACAAATTTAGGTTCTTAGCTGAGCAAAGTTTCTGCTTCCCATAATAGAACCACTTGAAAATTATTTTGGCTATTACTGCAGAATATTTTGTAACGACAACCTGACATCCATAATTTTGGAGGTTAAAAAGAAAGAAGAGAGCAAGTGAGAAGGGCCACTTAAATTAGCCTTAGTCAGTGCCACGCAGCAGGTTCATTTTCAGAGGAGTGTACTGGATATGCTACTGGCGCACACCCCACTCCACATCACTCATTAAGTTATAAAGCCATCTAGTGCATGCACTTTGAGATGGCTCTATAATGAAAGCCAACACACAAGAAATGGGGACAACTAAGAGATTTGGTCCAAAAATGCATTCCTGACCAACACTCTAAGGTAGTTACAACCTTAGATGTTACTTTTTACATTAGTTACAAATCTCTCTATGCCCTTACTACAGAAGTAATTCAGAATCATCACTTCAGCAGCCATGTGTGTGTATTTTGCAGTATCAATAAAATTTAAAATCATTTGATTATGCACCATCAGGCCTATGCCTTGCTTCTTGTATGGCATGGATCTAGGACACACTGAGATAAAAGCCCCCTTCCAGTATAGGCTGCAAAATTAAAAAAAAAAAAAAAAAAAAAAAAAAGCTGGATCACATAATTAAAGTGACTGAAAGCTGTCCTGGAGAGTTAGCTCTTATCTTTGCGTTTGTCAATTTCTACTCAGTGTAAATCAAAAGCCTTAGCATACAGTCATTTCACTGTACTTTTTCTATTTCCTAGTACCTGACTTTATGTTGTAGGGTTTGATTTGCAGAACTGTTGAGCAACTGAAACTTCAGCCAAGACCTATTAAAGCAGTATTTTGAGCAGGTATCATTTGATTGAAAACTATTCCCTCCCAACCCCACTATAAAGGACAGACAAAACAGAGAACGCAAGAATATATGGACAGTTGAATCACTCGTTTTGTTTCTCGGAAACATGTGGTCATATGGAGGAGACAAACATGTTTCTTTACCTAACAGGAACTGATGAAAAATTAATCACTGTTCCTCAGATAGCCAAACACAGCAATTACTGATCATTTCCTCACAGAATATTCCTTTACTGGTGAAGGATTCTTTCTGTAAGCCACTTTTCAACAGTGTGCAATAAAAAAAGGCACAGGTTACTCCATGAAAAGAAATTAAAATTATCAAAGTTACTAAGTAAACAATGCAACACTGAATAAGTTAGCGATCCTGTGGAATAAAATAGCACATTATAGTATCTACTGCACAATATTAAATTGTACCAATTTAATTGTATGTAATAAAAGTTTTAAAAATAAGCCCAGTTTTCCCTTATTTAGAGTGGGTGCATAAATCTGTAATCACGGTAATGTTGTTTCACACAAATCTTCTTTGAATTTTCACAGTTTTTTAGCTAAGTTCTCCCACAAATGAAGTTTACATAATCACAGGAGCACCTGTCTCCCTACATAATCCCAAGTAGGTTTTTAGTCTAGACAGATGCATGGCTTCAGTCTAACCCAGCAGCCACTGAATACCTCAGGTCTTAACAAGATTTAAGGAACATAAATCAGAGCAGAGGACATGGACTCTTAAGTTTCCCCACTCTCTTCCTCTGAGACTGGAAAGGCTTTAGTGTATGGTCACAGTGAATTAAGACAAGATTATATAAACTGGAAAGAGATCTTCAAAAACAACAGCTACAAATAAATAAACATATACATCAATTAAAAGCTTCAATTTCTTAGTTCTCAAAAACAAAGCAAGAAGATGACAACAAGAGAGGAGAGGAAAAGTCGTAATTCCAAATATTCACAAGTTTCTCACTCGTACAGAAACGTGCTGAAAAGGAAAAAAATCAAATCCATGCTGCAACCATGCGTTGTCATTACAAGTAATCTGTATGCATGCCATTTAGTGATTGTCCAATAACCTTTTCGTTATTACTGAAACAATTTGCGTGAGCTGTTGCATCAGTGTAAGGAACTGAATTCTACATACAGTTGTACATTTTAACACAAAGCAATTTAAAGCTATTATTGGAAGGCAGAGTTTGTGACTTAAAGGTACCACAGTCATTTGCATTGCTTCTTTAGAATAGTACTGAAAGGACCTAATTCTTCAATTATTCTACAGTTCAGAGTTCAGCTGAGATACAGAAAGTGTCATTCAGACCATACTCCATTCTGCATGCACATGCTTTCCTTTTCTTGTCACTCAACATACTAGGAAAGCAACAGTCTCACATCTGAGGCACAAAAGACAGAACCAAGCATCAAAAGCAAGCTGGTAACACTGCCTACAAAACCTTTCTTGCTATCTTCCCAAATACTCTGACGGATATCAAGCAAGAGAGACAAAACTGCTCCTTTGTTGCCAACCCCAACCCCCCATGTGAAAGACAAGTGAGACAAAGCTTCAATTTGAACAATTATGGTAACTCCCTTCTAGCAGGGCTGCTCTGCAGCACAGAGCTCATTCAGAAATCAGCATCTTGTTAGCCATAGAGGCTGAAACAACTGCAGCACGCCTGGGGTATGAACTTTTGCTGCTTCATGAAACATCATGAGATGACATAAAGCCAGCATTACTAAATAAACACGTAAATAAAATTCAAAGCCTGTCATGAGTAAGTATAGCCTATATGCAAGGCTTTCACCTTTATTCTTATTCTAATGGCCATTTATAACATTGGCTCATATTAAAAGAGACATGTTCCTTAAGATACACAACTGGTAACACATAGAAATTCATTACATTTCAGAGTTCATTTCTTGCTACTCACTTCACACATTTTCCGTCCCAAAGGGATGACAGTTTAACATATGCAAAACCTATTATTACCTGGAAATTCCTCAGTATTCCTCACTTCCATTGTTTAACCTCTTTCAATTTTCCTATGATTTTTTTTCTTTTCTTTAGCTGAAAAAGATATCCCTTTAGCCACCATCTCAAACTCACACACAGTTTAAATACTTGCCGTGTAAGGTGCACCCAGAGCACCTCTAGTTGATACAAGGACATTCTTAAACATAGCTATTACTATTAAAATTTTAAGTAGACATCTGGACTCCTCTTTGAATGTGCTTCACAACTGGAAACCTTCTTGGAAGATTTATCAAGTCTGCTCTCTGGAGACCAGAAGGATTTGTGTATTTTAGTACCACATACAGTTACAGTTTTCTGAATTCTCATCTTCATTATTCTCTTGCTAAGGCTTTACATACACACTGAAGATCTTGTTATGTGTTCATAGTGCAGACAAACCGGTAACAAAGCGTTTGAACTCCTAGAGGAAGGACAGATCGAGAAGAGTTTTGTGATATTTTAAAAATCTAGATCTGTGGTCACACAAAACTGATGAACCTCTTTATAGTTTGTTTTGCACAGTTGTCACTGGACAACAGAAAAAAACTCGTACAAAATTCCCACTGGCAAAGAACCCCTAAAGAATCAAGAAAATCTCCAAATAATGGAGTTCCTGCTTTCCTCCAAATTCACCTCTGGTGATAAACATGACTTTGACCAGTAAAAAGTACCAAGCATAATACTTATACTTATTGGCTACAAAGAGTAAGGTGCTAAGACAATTAGTCCTCGTTGCATGTACAAAAACTTACTTTATGTATCATCTCTTACTTTAGTAAAATAAAATTTAATTTGTGGCATCATATTTCACAAGCAAAATTAATTCATAATTTCTCCTTCAACAAGTTTTAGCAAAAGTAACATTTCCCAATGGAGAAAGCTTCCCAAAGCTTTTTTTACTCATGAACCTAAACTTCCAGTAATCTGCAAAATTCAAAATATCTACAAAGGACAATGAATTAAAAAGAAAAAAAAAAGTAAATATTTCAACATTTGTTAAAGCGACATCCAAATAGGATTAACTATGATGGACATTCACTTTTTTTTTTTTAAGTGCACATCTATGGTTTTCTGAATACCCTCAATTCCAAACATGCCCCATTTTCATCATAACTGAATCAGTATGGGATTTCACTGCTGTTGTTAATAAAACTAACAGTTCAGACTTCTGATCCTATGAAGCTGAATGACCCTTCTGAGATGATGTAAATTGCAATAAAACACACAAAAAACCTTATAAGGAGTATTTTAATGAAATATGGAGAGCTCTGGATTGTGCTAACAGTACTTCCTTCCAGCTAAGGAGATTTTAGACAGCTGCTGCTCACAGAGTCATGAAGAGAAAAGCTGCACTTTAACAAGTGACATTATGATCTTAAATTTAAGAAAAGAAAATAAGGAAAGCATAGACCCACACAAAAGGTTTTGATCAGATGGTATAAATTCTCATCTGTTTAAGAAATATTCACCCTAGCAGAAAGGAGACATTAAACCCCATCAAATTTCAGACTTGCTTAAAATTTGCAATTCAGAAACTTTTAAATATCTGAACAAAAATAGAAAAACAAATTTTCTTATGAAAGACATAAGAAGTCTTGTTTAGAAGAACAACTATATTTTCAGTGTGTGCATGCATGCACCATAACTTTGATGAATGTGCCTTAGACTCCATGGAGGTACAGACATTTTCTAGAAGCCAGTGTAAAGCAGCAACTTCCCACCAATGCCGAGAATCAGAAACCTAAGGAGACTGAACTATGATTTGTGAGTTCTTCCTCCTCCTGTACTATTTATGCTAAAACACTGGCACAGCATCATCATCAGTTTTGCTATACATTCTTCTGTGCCTGGACCAAGAGAGCGTGATACCATGACAACAACAACGCTGCACAATGGGCTCTCGATAAGCAGGAATCTTTTCTAGCCCAGTCAGTCATTTCAGCATCTCCTCTCTTTAGAAGACATGCTCCTCACATTTAGTTCTACCATAAGTTCTCCTGTGTAACCTCATCTAGGTGTTCCTGCTCCGGCAGGGGGATTGGACTAGATGATCTCCTGAGGTCCCTTCCAATCCCTAACGTTCTGTGGTTCTGTGATAAGTTTTATCAAGGGGAGAGTTCTTTTTTATTATTATTATTTTTAAAGAAAATATTTTCTTCAGCTAGCTTTAGATTCACACAGATTGTCTTCTTTTTAAAAAATTTTGATTTTACAATGATTAAAGCTAATAAGGGCAACCATCGCAGCTACACAATCTAACCAAAGGCATTCACAACTCAAATAAAGAATAACCCCATGCAGTAACAAAGCTATTCAAATATTTTTAGGATAGTAAAAAATGGAACAAAGGTCCAGTTCTAAAACATCTGCACTATGCTCATGTTTCTGAATTAGGTCTAGAATTAATATAGCCTTAGTGAACCAAAATGCCTTTGTCTTAATTACACACAGCAGTCTAAGTTTTCATGAACATCAGCCTTCCAAAACTCAAAAATTACAAGCTACAAGCACCTTATGTAAAAATCAAGTAAATTCAAGCTTGCAACAAAATTATTTTCTGTTAATGAGATGCAAAGGCTTACCAACAGAAAAAAAACAAACTGTTTGTACAAATATTCTAAAGAAAATACTATGATAGGTTAAAAACAAAATAAAACAAAACCAAAAACAATTTAAAAAAACACTCACAACATACTCCTTTCAAGTAACCTTTGTATTACTAATTAGAGAGCTAGTTGGTAGAAAGAACATTAAAATTTACATGATCTTTAACAAATTATCCCCATTTACCATTTCTATATTCATCTTCTGTCTGTTTCATTGAGCTTCCCATTGTCACACAATGAACAATACAGGAAGGTCTTATAGGACCCAGGAAAAGCTACAGTCACATGGCTCCCTTGTAGCATAATGATCCCACCTGCCTCTTGCATTCTTTTCACTTCTCAGGTCCCTCACCCTCATCCATCTCCTTACAAAAGGAAGAAATAAATCCTGCTCATTTGAATTTAATCAAAGACTGAAAAAGCAAAACTCACCAATACCAATGTTAACTGTTTCAGAGCACGTTCTTGGGGTGGGGCAGTGAGCCTTGATCACTATTTAAAATGTTATTCTAAAACCATTATTAAACTGTGAGTAATATAGTAAATAGAAGTTTAACTTTCACATTTTGCAAGTTCACAAATTTGTTTCCTCAATGTTCTATTAGTACAGCCTTCAAAATCATCCAACACTAAAAAATAAAAATCATTTTGAAACATACACGTATTGCTATGTTTGAATAAGTTAAGATGCCTTACAAACTGTAGATGAGTAAAGAACAGCACCTACAGTAGCAATTTGTTCAAGGAAAGTGACCAAAAAAAAAGTGAAGCGCTGATTTACAGGCTGATCTAAGAGCAACATCCTGGTCTAGACACCAGCAAACTGAGTCCACTTCATGTCATGGTGAAGCACAACTATGAATAAGCTGATCCAGCTCACAACTGAGTGAGCTGCAGGTACAGCTCATCACACAGAAGTTGCATCAAAATTGCAAAAGCTTGATCAAGATAACACTAAAAAAAATAAATCTCTCAAACAGTAAAACAGAACTACAGAATTCAAAATCACTCAATTTCAGGATATTCAGAAACTCCACAGCAGCATTTTGTCCCAATAGCAGGTGGGGAGACTTGTAACATACTACAGTGATTTCTGAGAACAGAAGATCTTCCAAAAAAATCCTTCCATATTAGCAAGAATAGGCATCTGCTATCTGCAAGCACAGTGAAGTTAGAAGAAGGTATATTTTCCCAGCATGACCATATAATTTAAGAAACTAGGATGAACAAAAATTCAGGAATGAAATAAAATACTGGACTACAATAAAAAGCTGGCAGCTCCAACATTAATGGTAAAGCTCCAACTGACATTCACAGAGCTGGAGATTCACCCCAAGTATCTGTGTTTAGATCCTCCAAGCAACAGCTTTTCTTAAACTGCTCTGTGTGTATATTGAAAATGCATCTTTAATTTTACCATTTAGAAGTACAAGCAGCTAGACCAAAATCTGCACATGCCTCTTAAGGTTAATTTTAAAATACATTTGCATGCAGTGTAGGAGAATGAAATTTAGGTCTGCAGGTAAAAAGACCTGCACAATTAGAAGGCTGGAACAACCAGCACCACAGAATCATGCAGAACTGTTATGAGATAACATCTCCCAGTTTTGCACCTACAGTGCACTCTATTAACCTTTATTTTTTCTTCTCCCTGTAAAATTCCAGTCCAGCTCCACCTGCATATATTAAAAGATATGTTCCGATATTCCGTACCTCATCAATGAGAGACAGATGAAGGAATAGAGCCTCCGAAACAGAGCTTTGAGTAGAGATAATTTTATTTCTGCATTAGCATTTATTGCAGAGAACCCAATAAAGACACACAAGTCTCACATCTAAACTGCTAGTTGTACACATTCACCATAAGCAAGTGAAAATACCCCTAAGATCATCCTCAAATCAGGCTTCTAAGTTTTACCAACTGCACACTGTCATTAAACAAAACAGAAGAGATGAAGCAAGTCATATATCAACCTTTTTTAGATGTAGAAGGAAAGTGATAAACCTGTAAATATCTAACACAGGAATGATTACAGAGAGCACAGAAAACACAGAGAAACAGCTGATGTATTTATTCAAGGTGAAATAAGCCCTTTGTAGATGTCACACAAAAATGGCAGGTACCTCTGCTGTGTGGTTGGTTTGCTTTAAACAAAATAAGACAAAAGATTCTAGAATCCCCCTTGCTTCTCTTTGCGAAAAAAAGAGATGCAAGGTGAAACAAACCAACCTGGAAGTCAGAATCCATCTCCCACCTGGGCATCAGCGATAACAAGTCAGCACTGCCTCCTTCTCTTCTTATGGCTACTCAGGACTAATAAATTTTGCCTTGATCAGTTTCTCAACTTTCCTTTTGGCCCCCAACTCCTGGCTCATCAGTTTTCTTGCAGCCCAGTAAATTGGCAGCTGCTCAGTTCCTTCAGGGAAGAGAAGCGAGAGTCAATTGTAATAATGGGCTGCAATTACTCCTGTGTTGCAGGAACTGAGCTGCTGTTGCTGACTGCTGTCATTTCATCTGCCTTTGAACTTCTTTATGACCCCATGGCAAGGAATTACAGCCCTCGGCTAGAAAAAATATCACACCTCTCATCATCACGCAATGTCCTGCAGAGCCTCTCAAAAAAAGGCCAGGCAGGCTGACTGTGTGACAGGAAGCAGTATACAAAGCCATATTCATTATACTAATGCAGCCACACTGCTTCAAGACCTTTTTCAAACCTCAGTCATGTATTTCAAACACAGCTCTGCATAGTGGACTTAGACTGAAAACATGTACAAAGGTGTACAAATACAGTATAGTGGATGTAGACTCCTCTCTGCCCAGATGCAGAGTATAGAAACCTGTACAAGTTGAAAACATTGGACAGTACAAGACAGACAATAAAAACTGAAGTCATATCCACTGAAGAACAGTATTATTTTTGTTCTTTTCTCTTCCTCTGGTTTTTGTTTTTTTCTGTTTTTGTTTTTTTTTAAAGAGCTTAACTCACCTTAAACGAAGACATGGACAGGAGCTTTAACTCAATTAAATATTAGATATTGTATTATGTACAACATAAAGGTCCCCAAAAGACAAAAAAAAACCCAAAAGTTGTTCGAAAGTCTCAAAATAGAATGATGTCATTAGGCATCACTTAAAACACAAACAAGATTATTTCCACCTTTTATTGCCTGAAACATTGCTTTCTATCTTCTCTGTTATTAAGCTGAATATATTTTCTTTCTAAACCACTGTCCAGGCCTCTTCACATGGTCCTCCACTGCTTTGGCAACCTCCCATCTTAAGTGAAGGCAACAGAGAGCTTGATTTTGGCTACAGTTCACTGCATGTAACATTTTTCAGATGTTTCTTTAAAAGCGTTAGATATCAATCATTCTGGTGGATCTCTGGGGGTGGAGTCTGACCCACATGCTGATATGGAAATAACTTTTACGTTTTCTGGAAATATCTGTAAGAGACTGACTTTTAAATCAATGAGTTTTAAAACATGCCATATCTAACAAGACATTATTTTGCATGCAAAATATTTAGGAGGGAGAATTTCACTTAGTAACAATGGTAATCAAGTGTTTCATGAGGTAATAATTCAGTCTGAGTCGATCAAGTGCAAATTTGTTGGCCTAGCAATTTATTAACCAGGGACAGAAATTATTGCTGAGAAAGCACACTGGGGTATTCCTCATATCCTTACCATGCTGAAAATCATAAACTCCCTTCCTTTTGCTGTAAGGGTGGTGCATTTATTCAGAAAAAAAGTTTGTAGATATAACATAGTGGAGTAAAGAAAATAATGCTTTATTATTATCTGAACAATGCCACATTGCTTGAAACAACATAAAGAAACCAGCACAAATTAAAAACAATTTATTTAAGGTCCAAAAGATTAAAATGTCACTTAAGCTACAATGATATTACAGTTCTCACTATTATAAGGATTATTTTTATAATGCTTATTTTAAACCATCCACTTTGCATAACTGATGAAAACTCAAATGCCCTAATTATTTTAGTAGTCAAATAGGAACTTCAACCTACTCTCTCTCCACTGCCAGCAAAGATACTGCTCACATTTCCAGTGCACACTGTGCAGAATACCACAGTTCTGGAGCAAGTGTCCACTGCTTGGTTAATTGTTTGTATCAAAAAAGGTGGGGGGTGAAAGTGCACAAAGAAAAAAAAAAAGAGGTGAGGGCATGACAACAAAATCTGAATGAATTTGCACAGGAATTAATTGCAAGCATACTCTTTGGTCTCCTGCTGGTGCATGCTAATCCATTTTCTTTAGTATTGCAACCAAGGAAAACATTTTAATCAACATAATGTGACTGCCAGTGCTCATCTGATCATACTCATCACAGATCAGGCAAATCCTAAGGTCTTCAAGAATACTGCTATTCCACTTGAGACTAGACAAAAGAATAGTCTCATCTCTCTGTTAATTTTAGCTTTCACTGAAGGATACACATACAACTTAGCTCTTTATCATATAGGCAATGTACTAAAAAAAAAATCCTTCTGTGACATTACTCATCTAAGCTCTGCCACACCAATTAAAGATTACATGCATAGACTGCATTTAGTTAATTGAGTTGTAACCTGTTTCAAAAATGGCAAGTTGATAACAGAAGATATATGCTAAATAATTAAAAATTTGCAATGGCCTATCATGGTATTTTTACCTAATTAGGAAATTAGTCCGCATACATTATCGCAACATATGTTTGTACCTATCTTTAAGCTTGAGTAACGAACACTTCAGTGAAGACATGCCGTCTACACTGCCATAGAAATGCTCTGCTCTTCACTGTTGTAACCGCTTTGTAGCTTCACATAAAAATTAATATTTCAGCTATACTAGTTTAATACCTAAAGTAAAGGATGCGGGCTGGGAAAAAAAGTGTGATCATTGTTGTCATTGGTATGTTTAAAGTTACATCTGTCCCAAACATGGCAAGTGCATAGAAGTTAGACAGATAGGAAAAAATGTGCTCTACATTGCCCTCAATTTACAGAAAAAGCAAACCACATCTACTGAGTATTCAGCATGTCTCCTATGAGAACTGACTGATACATTTACAATTAAACAGGAGTCAACCAGTTGCAAAATGATGTTCTAGCTGCACTTTATTCAGCAGTATATTGAGCTATTGAAAAAAGAGGTCTAAGTATTCTTGAAAAATACTTTTTTTCAGCTTCATTGTCATCTCAAAACTTCTTGTTGCATGCAGAAAAAAAAGGAAACACTGCATTATTTAAGTGTATATAGACACACACACACACTGATTATACAATCATTCAAGTTCATTGAATGCAGAAATAACTTTTTGATGTGATTTAAAATAAATAAATGCAAACGTGGTCTACTATTATAAATGAAAGTATATATAAAGATGCTCTGCTTCCAATATTTAGGGCTTTTGATCCAATAGATTATTTTACCATGGAATTTGAATCTAAGCTAGTTGTTCTTAAATGCAAGTAACATGTATAGTGATGGATAATGCTCTCAGGTAAATTTCAGTACTCCTAGATGAAAATGGATTTCTCCAATACTGCATTGATAGAGTTATAAACTCACGACAAGTAGATCTAAAACCTACTTCAATTGTTAACCATGTGCTGTACCATTCTGTAAAATCTTTTTTCTTCATAATATTACAACAAATCCTACTTTCCTTCACTGTTAATTTTTACATGAATGAGGCTGCATATGTATTAGTCATCCAGAAAGCTTGATTTGCATCACTGAGAAGGCGATAACTTTGTCATTTTCCTTTCTCCTTCCCTACTCTCCACCTCAAATTAAGTTAATCACAAAGCTTTTGATCACTGTGGAAGCATTAGGCTTTCTACCATACTTCTTGACTGATTTAGGTGTACTTAGACCTCAATGAGATCTTAATAGCATAAAAGCAAATAAACACAAAAAATAAAATCCTCATAGAGACAAAGTTTAACTGCACAGAGAGGAGCTTAACATTAACTTTTTACTTTTTCTTTGAGAGAATTTCTGTTTATGCCCTTCTCCATGTTCTTTAATAACACCTTCAATAACCTAGAACAACATCCCACATTATTTTTTGATATAAAATGTAGATCTTCCCTGCAAAGATGGTCACCGATATATTTTTCTTGTCTGATTCAACCAGCTTAATTTAGTAGCACATTATTATAAATCCATCTTTTAATCTTTTTGGAGTAGGGGTGCAATTAGTTTAAAACTGAAGTAGTAATAGTCAGAACAACAAACCTTTCCTTCACTCAGCATAATTTCCTGTAACTATTCATTTAGTATTGCACAACAAGAAAAAAGAAAAAACAAAGAAAAGGGGAAGTTTTTAAACTTCCTTACAGAACTGAAGTTATTTCTTGCTTAGCTGTTTCTGATGTCACGCACAGCAACTGATCTTTGCCATGGTTGAATGTAGAAGATTGAAATAAATTTCTTGCCAAGGAACTGCTGGAAAATTAGGAATATGACTTTAATCTTTCATCTCAGCTACAGCTTGATGCAAACAGCTGTATTTAAAGGAGACTGGATCACTTGCTTCCACTTGAAGTCACCAATGTATCAGTATATCTGACCTTAAAACACTCCTTCACATTAATCTTTTCCCCTCCAATACATTTGGTATATTTTGTGGTTGTTTTGGTTTTGTTTTTAACATCTTCCTGCAGATTTGCATCATTCTGAAATGAATAAAGTCTGGATGAATCAAACAAGGACAAAGGAGGGCAAACATTCATTTGTTTTTCTGTCACCTCCACCTATTTAAGGCATTCCAGGCCAGGCTCATTCATATGTTTGTAAACATGTTTGATGATAGTGTGCACCAGCAATCAAGTAGAGAACTCCTTCTTTAGAAAGCTTCCCAGTTATTATTACAAATAACAGGTTATGACCACAAAAATTTCCAAAAGGATACATGTTCTTGGAGTGGGGTGGATGAGGATGGGGAAACAGGAAAACCACCACCACAGAAGACATTGTTTCTTGTTTTCTCATTCTTAATAATTTCACCTTCCACTGCCCCACCCTGGTACATATCAGGCACTTCTCTCTTCTCTCAACACCCATCAACTATCTGAAAGGTATTCGTATTTCTCCTCTTTCTTTCTTTCGTTGTCCTTTTTTCCTAGCTCCCTTTCCAAAATCGTCAGTTGCTTTGCTCAGGGTTCCTCAGTAGATCTCAAAACCTTTAAGCAACTATTCTGCTTTTTACGTAACTTATGTTCAAGTCCTCTCCCCAGCTTTTCTTATGCACAGAGATACATGCACACATCCTTTCCATTTCCCTCCACTGACATTCACATTGCTTCTTCTCTTTCAGAATGCCAGTCTCAAGCATCATCTGACTTTTGCATCTATCTCCTTATCTGTTCTCTACATTATCATACTCTTTGTCATCTTCTACCTGTTTAATATTATTTGCCATAATACATCTTTAGATGTTGTCCAGTTTTGCTTTAAATGCACCATCAGCATTAGAGAAGAAATGAAAGTTACTAGGTGATCTCTTACTGGTTCACTCAACATGAATAAGCATTTCCATTTGCCACAGAGTAAATCATTTCAATCTTTGACAAAACAAAAACCCTCTGAAATCAATAAGAACATTGAGCCAAAATGAAACAAGAGGGGTTTGATAAGAAATTGATACTACTGCTTGTACATAACAGAGAGAATACTCATTGTTATTCAAGCCTTTGAGTCATGCATGGAGGAAAAAAGTCACAAATAATTATGGCACATAGCCATACATATAATTTTCCAGTCTTTATAAAAGTTCCCTCAAATATCCCAGGTAAATACATCTATTTCAGAACCACTCAAAGCAGTAACAAAGAGAATCCTGAATTCTCTTTATCAAAGCCAAATTCTAGTGCAAACACTGTGACACCTAGGCCCTCCCTGACTTTAGACACCAGCAAACCTTAAATACACTCTAATGAATGGAGTATATTCTAGCACACCAGGCAAGCATGTGTCGGACCCCTCCTGATGGTCACAGAAAGGAGGTTATCACTGACACCACCACAGCAGAGTGACATTTCAAGCCAATGTTTGAGCTGTCATGAAAGATCAGAAGACGTGTTTTTATTTAAGCACAAATGATTTTGAAATAGAAATGGGAATTTCAGCAAGTTGCAGGTTGAACAAATTGATTCTGTACAATCTATTTTTCACTTTTGCTCCAGAGAGGAAGTTTAAGAAATTCACACTACATAGAAAGTCAAAGAAATTGATGGTTTCATACTAGCACTATATCACTGCCAGAAGCTCAAGCTAAACCAATCACTTTTTAACTAGAAATGGGTCTGAGACATGATGTTCTGATCTCAATCTGAACTTCACAAAGTTCATGGTGGTTACGTTAGGATTTGGCATTTGGCTTAGGATCTTCTCTACTTTTAACAATAAAGAAATATCTTTTAAAGTAATAGTGGAGTCTCCTCTATCAAGTTTAATAGAAACCAATGAATCAGCTTGATCCCATCTCATTTCAACACTGTAAGTCTAAATAGGTGTCTTTTAGCACTGCAGTTAAAATAAACCCCTCTAGGTCTCTCTGGGAGTCGTTCTAGTATGGATGTGAATTCCAATATGAACAGGATTTGAGGACATCTCTGGACATATTTGCCTGGTAATTACTAGCTAAAGCACAAACCTGACACGAGGAATTATTTTTGGAACAACAGAGCCCTCTAATGGATTAATGCTGTATTACTGGGCTTCTCTTCAGTGCTGCAGTAAAACTAAGCCGATTTTCAACCTGAAAATAAAACACAAGAAGTACCTAGAGAAGAATTAAAGACTATGAAGGCTTAAAGACAGAAGTTATATCTGATTTCCAAATAGCCAGAAATCACATAAAGAAAGACACTTTGTTCAAATGGATGATCTAAAAAGAAACCTCTTAGGACCATTCGATATTTTTGGTTTTAAATAAATAAGCTTTCGGAAGAAACTGGTTTTGCACCATTGTTTGTCATATTCATACACGCAGAAGGAGCTGACAGGCTGGCAGCATGTCTAACCTTCATTCTATTTCAGGGTTTGATTTTGTTTTGCATTCTGCTGCACTGCAGTCAGTGATGCCCACAGAGCACCCATGTAGTAGAAGGGAATAAACTTCTAGGAGGAAGACTGTATAAGGGTGTGCTTTCACGATCAGCTAAAGTAAACCTGAAATCAATGATCCTGAAGGGGCAGAGCCATACAAGGAATAGAACCTACTTACACATGCACACACAAAATAATAACTTAAACAAAATCTGTAAGAAAGGAAATCAATTGAGGTGGGGGAGGAGCAGTCTTAGATTACCTTAGTCATAATCTGAACTCAGAAAAAGTATAACACAGACATGAAGAATCCTTCAACAGTGAATGGCTCTGGAACAGTTTTGTATCTACACACACAGTCAGAAAAACTGACTGAGCATAATGGGCACAGCTGGGAGTGCCCTATATCAATAGAGAAAGATCTTTCTTGCTTCAAGTAGTCATTTGATGTTCCCAATGGTTATATGCAGGCGGAGTAAAAAAGAAGAAAGCAAAAGCTGGATGCCTGGTACTGATATACTAAAGAGGGACACAGCTAGTTTCAAATGACCTATCACTCCTTCACAAGTCTGCATATCTAATGGAAGCATCACATACATCTCTTAGTCAAAAAGCTCAGAACATCCATAAGGGAGTACTCAGAAGTATTCAGGGGCATAAGCTGAATACAGTATTGATTCTAAACATAAAAGTGGTTCGTTACAATAAACATCCACAAAGAGAGGACCTTCATTGATGAGAATGGGTTCCAGAGAACTCCTTTTCACTCAAGAAAAACTGGATAGTCTATGACCAAACAGTGAGATTGAGCATTGCAACACAATGGGAGTCATCCCACAGGCAGAATATAAAGTAAGTTGGTCAACTTAATTCTTTTTACTGAAATGATGTAAGAGAACCTCCGTGAAGTACACTGTTGCAGGGTGGGGGGGGTGGCATTAGTATTTTGGTGTGTTCCTCCTTAAATACCTCTAGCTGTAAAATTTACTTAAACAAACAAACAAACTGGCAGGTCATCTATTCATTACAACAATCAAGACCAAGGATTTCAGTATAGCTCAAGAGTACTGTGCTCAACTATAAAGACCAATTCCTCTCCATGGTGCTCATTCAGCAAAACACATGCTGCAGGCTTAAATTCAAATTACATTATTTTGGTAAAATATTATATCTAAATAATTTGTGGACTTTTGTTAGAACTACACAGCAGTATAAATCCATAAAATGCATCATGTTTTTGATTAGTTGGTTGTTGACAGACATCAAAGAACATCATTGACAAGTAAAATTTCCTTGGAGCACAGTAAAGTGCACAGAAAAAAAACAACAAACATTTCTCAATCTCAAAATTCCCATTCCCTGGGACAGAATAGTAAGATCTAATAACAAACATTATGTCATCCCACAATCTCATCTAAACAATTTTGTACTTAAGAGGATAACAGGAGAGGAAGTGAGATCAACTCCAAGCCTTACCGAGAAACCATTCGCATTTGAAACAGGAATTTGCCTGTACACAAATCTGAGAAAATGAGAACAAGGGAAGCATGTAACACCTTCCCCCAAACTCTCTCCCAGGTTCAAGCTACTTGTGGGTCACTGATTTCCTTGCACAGAAATAATACCTTCTATTTAATGTCCTGCAATAGATTTTTCATCCACTATTCTACACATTCAGCAAACCAAATGATCCTCATTTATCCCGTCTACAGCATCCTACAGAGTTCCACAGCTAACTACTCTGTATCATAATATATTCATGCCCAAAACAAACAAAAAAAACCAAAAAGCCCTAGGTTTTGGGATCCAAAATGACAGGCCTACTTCATGTTTTTTTAACTCCAGGTTTGTTTAAAATCTTACAGTGCACAACTGGCCAATCTTAAAACACAAAAAACATCCGTTTCAAACATTTAGCTAAGTATCACTTAAATAGCACAATCTACTTCTGTATAGCACACTTTCCAGAGCACTGTATTATAGGACAGTGAAACCAGTGCACAAAATATGCCTTCTGATTTAGTACAGTTCTTATGGCACACATTTTAAGAGTGAATTAATCCCAGCCCTGCCACTAACCTGTTGTGACACTCAGGGCTTTTCACTTCACCTCACTATACATTCGTTTTTTCCATTGTACAATAGACATAATGATACTTCACCTGCTTTTTGAAGCCTTCTGAGAATTGCAACAATAAAGTACTACATAAAATGAGATATGCATTTATATTAAAATGCACCTATTCACAAAGAGCCATCAATTTCCAACTCAATAGTTAAATCATCTTTATAAGCATTTCTTCACAAAAAGCATATGAAAAATTTACCTGCTCATTTTTGCAGATCCACACAGTGTTCCCCTGAAGCAGAATAAAGATTTTGGCTTTGTATCCTTTTAGCTCAAGATAGCCGCTCTTCTCAGGGGCGACAGAAGTTTGAGACTGAGAGTTATTATCAGACTGTGATTTCAAGGCATTGAGTATCATATTAACCCAGTCATTCCTTTCCTCTAAACAAGAAAAAAAATAAACAAAGACATATAGTTAAGCAACAGCTCCCTTCTTCTCTACACATTGGTTTTGCTGTTCTTCCTACCATGCTACGCTGGTTGACAGTATAGTTACACCACATCAGAGAGAACACCCACCTTGAAGAGGAAGTGTAAGTAAAAATAACATGAGAGTTCGTATCAGTGGAAATGTTAGAAAAGACAGCCATTCAATTAACTCCCAACAATCAACAGACAAACTGAAAGTTATACAAACTGATGATCAAGATTCTTAAAATCATGACTGCTAGTTCTAAGATGTTTAATTCCGAACAGCTTAAAGACTGAGGTGGTAGACAGGTGGCATTTTCACCTTCTGGAAGCCAGATCAATGGGAAAGAACTACAAAACTAACGTAAGAAAAAACCACAGAGCCTAAATATCATCTGTCACTAAAGAGGCAAGCCATCACCAATGCTATGCTATGTTTGGCCATGCTTTTAAGCAAAAACATTTGGCAATTTGCAATCTATTCCATTAAGGTTTAGTGGTTAAGCTTGATATTGTCAAGGGTACTGAGTAATCAAGAAAATGCATGTTTGAATATCTTTGCATGCATTAATAATTTAACATCGTACAAATACATGAACACGAGTAGGTGAAGTAGTAAAGTTCCACTCAGTCTCATTCCCTATGTTCAGATATCTCAGCAGACTCAGATCAATATACTTTAATGCTGAATACTCTGTATGAATTAGACTTGCTCCATGCAATGGGAACATCATGAATATTTCAACTCTTTACTCTGAAAGATTCAGGTCACAGAATATATCTGGGAGGGTGGGGGGACAGCGAGGGAAGGAAAGTTCTGTCCACAGTACACATAAAAGTTGGCACAATCAGTGCTGAACTCTGCAAAGAGCACCGTTAAAACAGCAACATGGTTACTTCATGAATGTCATGTGTGCAAGAAGAAGAAACAAATTTAAGCACCAGAAAATAGTCTGAAGAGGAAGAGAGCAGTCTGACAGACTAGCAAAGGAAAGGTGATCCAAGTGCTCCTCTTAGAAGTTTTATTTTAATACATGCTTTTTTAAAGTACTTTGAAAAGATCTCTGAAATATCTCAGTATAGCTGAAGGCTTCAAATTCCTCTATAAATTGGGAGGTTTTTTTAAGGTATTTCACTCCAATTAAACAAAATTGCGCTGCATCTGAGCAGATTATGCTCCAGTTCATTGCTCTCTCCTAACTACTTAATTTTTTTACCCTCAAATACCCCTGAACTTTAAATCAATCAAAAATAGTGTATTTTTGATATACCAAAAAAATAATAAACCAGAGCACTGAAAGCAAACAAAATGAGCACTATAATCCACTGATTGCTGACCAACATTGGTACCAAGGAACATGGGTCAATGAAGACAATGATAGCATTCTTTATTTTGATTCTCCAGCAGAAAGAAAGGAAAGTTAATAAATAAGATCCACAGAATGAAATACGGATAAGTCTCTATTTCAAAATATTTGAAAAGAAGTTTATTACCCTTCAAATAGTCTCAGAACAATTCCCAACCACAAATCCACAGAAAGAATAGTAGCAAGTAACAGTCTGTGCACACAACAGAAAGTGAACAGAGTTATTTACATAATTTACTATGAATACATCATCCAGCTCTGGATACAGTAAGGATCAAATTACTTGAACAAAACACTTTTAACCTTAATTGAACAGCTTTACAGACAGGCCACTACATTCAAAGATGGTTACATAATATATGAAATTGCATTTTCATTTAGAACAAGTGGTTGCTCTGAATATATTCTATAAGTCAGTATAAGTTGTTAACATTTTTATGGTATTCAAAGGCAACAGTCCATAAAGCAAATTATGGCCCTACAAAATGTATTGCACTAAGACGATTATGTTCCAATTTTTTAAAAAGGTAAAAAAATAAACTTTGAAGAAAAAGGCAAAAAAAAAATATAGGCATACTTTTAAACTCAGCTAACAGCATAAAAATTCCTGAAATTATTTGAGCCAAACGTGCTAAGAAGGATTTGTTCACTGATGCTGCACTCTTGTTACAGCCTGCAGCAAATGCTTACAACCAAGCTATAACCCATAAAAATGGGATTTGATAATGGAAATGCTGAGAGACCCTTAGCTATAATGGGTCTGGAATGTACTGCTGTAAGTACATATTGTGTAACTTTTTCTTCTAGGCATTCCATTTCCTTTGATTGTTTCCATAAATAAGTCATATATGCACTAATATTAATTCTACATCTTACAGCTGTAGGTTTATAAAACATTAAGTTAGAAGGCATACTAACTTTCCTACTACAACTTACATTTGTATTCTCTGTCAATACATGACTGAAAATACTACATGAAGCAGTAAATAAAAACACACAGGAAAACTCAGATTTCCTTTGATCACAGCATCACATTCAAGCCATCAACTTCATTGTTGCTGTTTGTCAATTTTATATCAAATGGTGACTTGGAGCAGATGGCTGAGAGCACACAGGCTGTAAGAGCTGCTAGTGAGACCTGAGTAACATCCAGAAAAATTAATCCTTGGGAAGCATGGGGGAGGAGGCAGAAGAGTTGGAAAACAGTATTCTCATTTTGATATTTTTAAAAGCCATTTCCCAACAAATTCAGTTCTTCTTACAAAGCTTACAGTTCTCTCCACTTTCACATTATAAGCCCAAAACAGCTGTATTCCAGAAATATTACTGATAATGTAACAAGTTATATTTCACAAACATAATTTATCAGAAGTGGCTACATGTCTCTTTGGCAAGCAATAGAATTACACGTGTTCTACTTACCTTCTTTATCCACACGGAAGACAAAAGTCCTGTGGGATGTGACAACTTCAAATTTATTCTCCCCATGAACTCTTACTGTTGCTATAGCAGAGAGCAGTATTATTCCCTTTGAGAACACTTCCTACAATAAAAATGTAATAGAAATAGTTACTAACTCTCACAGAACATTAAACATCTCTCAGGTAATATGCCATGATGTTTAGGAAGTTCACATACACAGGCTGTGCTCCTATAAGTTCACTGCACTGTTAATAACACTGCATGTATAAAGAAACCACTTGACTGTCACACCTACTGCTTTCTAAAATAAGAGAAAAATCCCACAGTGACATAGAACACATATATTTGTCATTTGAGAAATTGTCTCATGACACATATTGTTGCAAAATTGTATTTTGCACATTATGTTGCAAAATAGCACACTTTCTTAACTTTAGAATTTTATGCCAAAGTAAATTATATTGACTATCTCACAGAACCATAACTAAAAAATATATATAATTATTATACTTGTACAATAGAATTAGACAAGGGAAAAATTGTTCCTTCCCAGACAGAAAATTCCAAGGATTTTTCCTGCTCGTTCAATGGCTAGGCAACAAGAAAAGTAAATTCACTGAATTAATTCCTAATTTTGAACTCAGAGAGAGTCATCACTCTCTGGAAAAATCCATTCCTATCATTATTTACAAGAATACTCCAGCTTGGATCAGGTATGTACTTTTCTGCTATACAAGGTAGGAGGAGAACCATCCCTCAAAAAACATAATTTGGCATCAGAGCAAATTTTCACCAAATCTGCTAATTTCCAACTAGGAATTGGGACAACTGAACTGAACATAAAAGCAAGATAGGAAGAAGGGATTGCTACAAGTACTTTCTCCAAGTGGCTCATCTTTTAACCTAATTAACCTAAGTTTTCAATAGGGGGTAGGGAGGGCGAGGGAGGGGAAGGAAAGTTCAAGCAAATGTGCAACACTTCGGCAATAATTTTGCACAATTCCTGGATTTCAGAGTTAACACTGAAGTTCCTGTCCCCACCATGCTTTGATCAGCTGGTTTTCTAAGACAATTCAGATATGCTGCTAAGATTTATGTTTGAAATACAGTAATACTCCAAGAGTCAGCTCCCCATAAAGAATTTCTACCTCAATAAGTTCCCTCCCAAAGTATAAATTATTACAATAGACTTTATTCAAGGACTTAAGGAACCACTGTGAATGCTAAGCATGAAGCATACACAGGACCTTTTTTTTTGTTTACTGAATTTAATATACTACTGATTTTGAACAAATTCACACTCTTAACATTGTTTCACTTCTAAGTGCTAATATACATCAGTGAATGCAGTTTAGCAAATAAAAAAATAAACAGAAATAGCAAAATACTACTGAAGTGACCATTTTACTGTCATCACACAAGAACTACTCTATCACTCAGAATGATCATTGTACATATATTTTCATTATGGCTATAGAAGAGAGATTTTAATATCCAACCTTATTAACAAATACGTTAACTACTGATCCTTCACAATGGCAAAGCAAAGATCACATATGTTATTTCTAAAGGTGTTCAGATATTATGGTGTTTGCAGGCATCTACTGGCTGTATTTGGTATTGTAAGAGAATAATTCAGACTGATGGAAGTCACAGCTTTTTTTTTTTAAGCAAATAAAATAAAATAAGTCATTTTCCTTTTAAGCTGAGCATACTTTTGGTTTTGCTGTTTAAACAATCATCCTTTTTAAAGCTCTGTTCTCCAAGGCATATATATTTTCTAATACAGTTTAAACCATAATAATTTCTCAGTCTTTCCTCTGCAAGTTTCTCTTTCACATGAGAGAAATAATGCCTACTGTTAAAAAGCTCTTGTTGATCAAGATACCATTTCTCGTTTTCAGACTAGAAATTAGGCTAATTACTTAAGAATCTAGAAAACAAAACCAAGTAAATACAGCCAAGAACCTCACAAATATTTCTTCTGTTACCAAGAAGTGTACACTAGTTTTAGAGTTGCTAAAAAATTCTCTGACAGAACAATTTTCCAGTGAGGAAAGAAAAAACTTTTATCGAGATCAACTGCTTTGATAAACACTTTTATTTTCAAATAAAGTCCAATGGAGTCCTCCTTGATAGCTGTGTTTCAGAGTTGGGCTAAAAGATACTGGAAAACACCATTTTTCACTGCTTTGGCTTTCCTTACAGAACAGATTAAATATGAACTGCTTCAAGAATGACAATTATTTGCCTGCTTTGCAGTAAATTCTGTTCTTTGTTATGTTCAAAGGCAACATAACAAAACAAAAGACTGAACAGGCAAGACTTTTTCCTAAATCACTAATATTTTTGCAAGAGACCCTAAGATGTTTTTATTTAAAAATTTTCAACGTAATCAGTAGGTTTTGCTTTACTATAAAGTGCATGTTAGAGCCCCAGAGTTCTCCTGCCATAAGAGACTTGAAACAAGAACTGTGCATATTGGGTAGCTGAATAGAATTCTCAAATTCTACCTTACCCCCTTCAGTTTGCTTTCACTTCAGTTAACCACATTCTGTTAAAAAAACCACACAGGATGTTGCTCTGACCACATCAACTTGCTTAGGAACATGAACACAGAAGAATGCAGCATTCACAGATCCAAACAAAAATTATGCTGTTTGTAGAAAACTAAATATATATGCAGATAAAAAGTAGAGATCCCCATTGATCTCTGAGTTGACACAAAAATATATCAAGATTAGAGAAATATTTCGAAAATTAAGGTTTAAATCATTAAGAGAAGCATTTAGATGGGCCAAGTACATATTTTCAGGAATACTACTCTCTGTGTCTTCCCTCTTCATCCTTCACCTGTTTCACTCTTCATTAGCCATGTAGCATACCTTCCCTTCTTGAGAGCCTCACTCCTCTCAACTTCCCAATTTGAACAACAAATAGAGCTATTTAACACTAGTAGTGTTTCTGGATAAAATAAACAGTTTCATTCCACTGACTGTACCCTTCTCTGTTTGTAATAATCAGAAAAATATCTAAGTATGGATTGGCTTCAGAAAAATATCTAAGTATGGATTGGCTTCCTTTTGAGAACAACTTTTAATTGATTTGTGGAAGCAGAAGTATAGCAATTCCTTTATAACGTGCTTGTCTATGTAGCAACGTCCTTGGACAAATACACATTAGAACAGACAGATCTTGCTATTATAATCTAAAGTTAAAATAACTTCCCCATTAAAATATATATATATATATATATTCTATATATATATAGAGCTAGCCATGTAGTTAGGAGGAAGGACTCGCTGTCTTGCAATGAACTGTGTAACTATCCCTGTCTTTTACCAGAACCAGCTCCTGAGCTGAATGCAGGTCTTGATGTGTCTGCAAATAGTTGCTTACCATGTCAAGGTAACAACACACAAGCAACAGCAGGCACATGCTGGTCTGCATCTACCAGGCAACATGAATACTCTGGGTGTAGTAAGCCAGCAGACATCGATGTACAAAAACCTCATGTTCCCCAGTGACACCACTGCTCACCCAACAAAATCACACTGAGAAGTACTGGTAGCCAGCTGTGATTTCCTCCAATCTGCAAGCTAGTTCAAGAGTTTCACCAAATCCTCAATTCCCAGAAACTGGAACCGATCACAGAGACATTTTAAATAGAGGATGCAGAGTCTGTAGCTTTCTGTGCATCATATGACATACTAAATATTCCACAGAGCAGAAGGGAAGTTTTTTGGAGTCTCCTATGACAGATGAAAGTATAACAAGTACTATTCTAGAGTAATTGACCTTCAATTAACTTTTTCAGTGACCTTCAAAAAAAAAAAACCCAACCAATCAAAACCAACACAAACACTAGTGTAGATACAAGATTTAAAATTCTGTTTTCCCTAATTATGCTACAGACAGTATTGAGCAAATCTCAACGCTGTATTTTTCCAGTTTTTCTTAATGACTAACCCTGCTTTTCTGCTCCTCTGAAGCCCTGGGATGAATACCACAAAGCTGTAACATTTTTTGTCACTGCAATCCAAATGTTATTCTATTCCCTCTATCTACAAACTCATGTCTTCTGCTGTGAGTGAAGCAAGGTAAGAAAGTAAAAAGAGACTGTTTCACGTTCCAAATCAGTAGGCATAAAGATCAATATAAATATTTTTTTAAGCCTGTTCTTAATTTCTTTGGCCCCTCAGGAAATAAGTAGTCTTTCCTACTTCAGTTCTATCTTCCTCATAATCTGCTAGAATAGGTCTAAGAGTATGCATATTATAAACCACCTAAAGGACTTAACGATTACCACTACCTAGCATACTGCTCAGGAACTTCTACCTGAAATCATATTTTATTCCCAATTTAATATGCATCTTCAAGAGGAAATGCTTTTCATCAATTTACGTAACACACATGCATATAAACTCATCTCCACCAAACGTGCATAGTATACAACCATCTATCACTTCTGAGTTCATGAAGTTCTTCATTTCTTCCGAGAGGAGAAATTAATTTATCCCAGAGTGAAAGAAACATAATTTTGTAGTGGTCTGAAGTGTGTTAAATAAAAGAAAAAAAATTATTATTTTTTTTTTTAAAGAGAGCCATGTTTAAAGGCAGGTCTCAAAAAAACGAAACAAAACAAAAACAAAACACCCAAAAGAGTTCCTCCTTTGTAGTATCAAAAGGTCACATAAGCTTTTTGTAAATCTCAGTTTCACAGAAGAAATACACTTTTTGTTGAAAACCATGATTTACAAATCCATTTTTGTATCACATCTCAGAAGTTAACTACTTTAATCAAAGCAACTCATGAGTCTGAAAATGTAAAAAAACAAAGAGCAGCCACTGACACCACAGTACTGTGCTGATTTTAAAGAGACCCATTCAAATATAATGTAGTCCAATGATATGTGATTATTCCTAACAGACAAACAGGAAAAAGTTCAAACAAAAGTTCAAAAAGTTCAAAGAAAAAGACAAACAGGAAAAAGTTTTGATGATAACTAACTGAAAAGGTCAGGAATACAAGCCCTTTTCTAGAAAACAAGTGGATGAACAATACACAATGATCTCAAGGACACCGTAAAATAGTTAATAATGTCTCATCCTTATAATTTAATATTAATTTAAGATGAATATTCATTTGTAATTACTTCTAAATTTCTTCATGGTAACCTGTATTGCAAAGATGTATTTTGTCTCAAACATGAAAAAAACTTCACTTACCTTTTCGTTATTGTAATAAGAAATGCTGTCTCCATCAAACTTAACCCAGCGCTTCTGAAACATACGTTTGCTGTGAATCAAAAATTAATACTCTTAAAATTAGAAACACAAGTTCACACTGGCTTTTAAGAATGTCTCAAGTACAAATTATGGGAAGGTTGAATCATGTTTAGTTTCCAGTGTTTTGGATTAAACATTTTGAAAATTAAAATAAATCTTAGCACTACCATATCTTTTCAAAAGGAGAATGCTGATTTAGATATAACAAAAATATCTGGAAACAAGAAGTGCAGTATGACTGGACTTCTTTTACAAATCAGTGTCTTCATGTTTTTAATCAGTTCAGTTTCCTTTCTCTCTGTTTTCTTCCCATGTGCTCTATATCACATCTGAAGTGACAGATGAAAAAGAACTCACAATAACGTAGTTTTGGTTGAAACTAACAAGGATGAGAAATTACTTTTTATTGGAGCCAAAGGAATATTCTGAATACAGAGCATACTTTTTAGTGTTACAAGCTCTGCAAGATACATTGGAAAAAGGAAAACTGAGAAACTAAAATGACCATCTTATTTCCATGTTATGAGTAGGACATCTCTGTTTACAGGCTATGGTATCTTCAGCCATCAACATCTGAACACTCTTCCCTGGCCAATAAATAGTGGTCACATCAAACCACTCAACAAGTACAACACAAAACTTCATTTTCAACCTGTGTTATCAACTGACATCATTAATGAGAAGCTTATTTGATTATTTCAGTTTGCTATTAACTCATGCTCTATAGGGACCTCCCAAAAAATTATTTTTACATGAGCCTTAAGTAGTTTGTTATGTTTATTAAAAATGTTGACATCCTATTAGTTATCATTGATAAAAGTTTCAATTCTAAAATCTATTAAACAAGTTAATTAAGCAAGAACAAGACCCCACTCTAACACCTCTTTTTCCAACATTATTTTCTTTCCTGCTAAATGAGTGCTTTGCTTTAGAATTAGTGGACCATGATAGTTTATCAAAACTTTAATCAAATAGCAGCTCTGCTTTAATTAACTTGTATTATATGACTACAATAAATCATCATTTTTCATAACCTGGAAAGGCCAATGTAAAATCTATTCTACATTAAAATGTCAATAAATTTCAAGATGATGCAGGGAAGAAAACACAAACCTAAGTACCACATACAACATGAGTAAACTGAATGGCTTTACCATTTCTAGCAAGTTAACTAAAAAGAGAAGCTGTACTTTAAATGCACGTTTTGTAGCAATTTAAGAAAACAGTATATATCATTCCCCTGAGGAGACACAAAGTGCCAGGTGTAAATGGGATCTCTATAAAAAGAAGAAGGGAGGCAGATGGGGAACAGAAAGAAACATTCAGTTGGCAGGAACTGAAATAAAATACGACAGTGCTTTAAGGGAAGGAAAAAAATTGGTTCTTTTTGTTTTGGTTTGTGTTTTTGTTTTCCTTTGGTTGGTTTCCTTAAATCTTTAGATATTAGAGAAATGGTATTTTCAGAAAGAGAACAAAAAATGTAGCATTCATTAAACCATGCTTAAGAAAAAGTAATTTGAATTTTAGCCAAGGAATATCACTGGCCCAAGGCTAATGACCCTGCAACTGTTACTCAGTCCTAACCAGTACTAATTTTGTGGTTAACTCAGTATCTTTTTCAAACGATGTCTTCTCACACAGTACTTTAGATAAAGCCTTCACACTTTGTCCGCAACCATATTCCTCCAAATAGGACAAGATGAGTTGGAATCAAGAACTACACTTTATCACTCCAAAAGCTAAATGCCAAAAGTGTTGTTTAATAACAAACAACAACAAAAAAGGTCCTCTAAAGTAAATGAAACAAAAGCTAACTGCAACTCTCCAAGAAATTAATGCACCAACAATTGTGCAAATGCATATCATACTAGGAAAAAAGCCTTTTGACTTATATATAATTATTCTTTGATTCTAGCAAAAGTAAACAGTGACAATCCATAAGTGTGAATGAAACTTCTGAAACAATTTAAAATAAAAAAAAAAGTTTGATCAAATTGATTCCATAATGGAAAAACAGGTTTATTAAACCAGATTTATTCCTTTTTGTTATTCAGCTTGAATCACTGTATCAACATAAATACAGCCAAAATCAAATAAATTACAACTTGCTAAATCAGAGCTCTTAAAAAGGAACAAAAAAAAAAAAAAGTTAAACCAGATTGATTTTTCAACAAATTGAATTCAGGAACTTTGTCACTAAATTGAAAAAGAAAAATTCATTGCTGTACTAGTCGATAAGTAGTGATGATTACTACAGCCACATATATATAA
>NW_010174310.1:0-5320 GCF_000695765.1 Mesitornis unicolor | reverse complement strand
ACCTCTCCTGTTTCCCAAGACTTGGCAAACACACATTTGGGGTTTAAGGATGCCTACTACATTCTCCCTATATGTAGTAGGCATCACTGGTAGGGTCATCTGGCAAGCATCATCAATCAGGGAGCACGTTATATCTTATTTTGCAGATCTTATTTGGTACGGGAGCCTCCTGCAGATACTGAACCTGGGCTGGGGTAGGATTTCCAGCCCCATGTTTCTAAATGAGATACACAGCCCAGTGAGGTATGGCATTGGTTTCTGCTCTGTTAAAGCCAACTTATCAACAAGAAAACTTCTCAGAGAGAGGATTTCCATCCCATGGCAATGAGGAGTCACCTGCAATCTTCTCAAACTCATCTTTTAGACCTGTTCTGATGTTTTTCCTTCCTCTATAGAGGAAGGAAATGATTAACGACTAGGAAAAAAAGTCAAAAAATTTATGGGATAAAATGTGGCTAAGAAGTTCTTACTCTATTTTTTCTTTAGCAGGGATCGGCAGCAAGTTGCATCAGGGATGAGTTGAAGCCGTGTCATAACTTGGGGTAACAGGACAGGTGACACTATCTGCAGCCTCGAATAGTGTTGCCAGTGCATTAAGCACCAGGACGAAATTATAAGGAGAGGAAAGGAAAAACCCTAGTGTAATAGTTACTCAATCTACAGAGAATCTGCAGAGAAATAGTGATGTCCATCTAAGCAACATCGGTGAACCACTTGGTGCCAGCACGCATTTATTTGGCTTGACCAACCAACATCCAAAGAGGAATCCAGAGATACCAGGAAAGCCACTGGAGGCTGCCACCACCAAAAGGGGCTGTTTAATATTTTCACAGCAAACAGATATTTTACTTGGATCTACACACATCACATAGACACTCTCTCCTTCTCTGAAGTCTCAATGGGATGAAGCAGAAGCCCTGTCACTCGTGGGAACTGTAACCAGGATCAGCATTAAGCCAGGATCTTTCCTCCAATATTCAGACATGTTTAAATCCAGGAGGCTTGGATCCAGGAAGACACGGATGCAAAAGACTTTGATCCCACGTGGTTTAAAGACTGAACTCTACCAAGAAATGCAAAATACAGTGAGCAGCTCTGCCCAGAACCAGATGACAGAGGAGCCAGATAGACTGATGGTGGCATCCTTAAACCCCATATGTGGTCCAGCATCTCCTCCCCATGTCCTCCACATGAGTGTTCCTGATGCAAGGGAAAAGTTAGAGACTTTGCTGAAGAGCACGGTATCACAGGTATGGCACTCACCCTTCTCTGTCTATGTGAGGCAGCGGGTGTTTGGAGGTGTTGCGCAGCTTCCTGTGAAATTGGGTGAAATCTAGTTTTTCAGGCTGCAAGTCCCACGTCGCACCACTAGGAAAGAAAAACAGGGAAAGACAAAGAAAGAAATTCCACTACTAACTAAACACCACCGAGCTGAAAAGCAGAGGGCACATCGGAGCCTGTAGATGAGGAAAGTTGGTACTTCTGGAGGCACTGCTCCCTGCCACAGAGCACATGGATGCAGGCCTCTAACCTTCACGCTGCTCCACCACATTTCTTTTAATTTCTTCTAGATTTTTTTAGATGCTGAACTCCTGTTGCTTGCATTAAACCCCTGTTTTGATGTATGGTGCAGCATGACGCAGCACATGCCTTGCTAACTACACTTGCTCTCTGTATCAAGGAGGTCTTGCAACAGGTCCATGCAACAGAGGTGTTCTCTCTGGTCCTGTACAACCTGCTCACTCCAATGGCCTTGGAGCAGGTCCCAGGTGGGAACTGAGACCCTGCAGACTCTCCAGGCAGGAGAGAGATGCATAAAACTGGACAGAAACCATATTTCACCACTTCCTCCATGTTGAAGCAGCAGCTGAAGAGCTCTTCCCAGTAGCTGTGAAGCCAACGCGTGATCCCACCACCAATTGATGGAAGAGGACGTGGTCCATCTCTCCTGTAAAGCATTTTAAAAGTGGCTTACCTGAAGGAGTCAAAGGTGTTGGCAGCCCAGATGTCCGTGCCCAGCATGTCAAGGGAACTCTCCTTGTTGCCATTCTAGGAGGGAGGGAAAGGTGGTTACTCAGCGCCATCATCTGGTCCAACCCTCCTGTTCCAGCAGGGCCACCTACAGCCAGGTGCCCAGGACCACATCCAGATGGCATTTGAATATCTCCAAGGATGGAGATACTCTTCATCAGCAGCTACCAGACTCTGCTGTCACCAAAAAGGATGGGGAAAGTTGTCCTGCCTCTTCAAGAAATCATGGTGGCATGACTTCTTCTTGCTCTAACAACAGGCGGGGGACATCAGAACCCCGCACTGTGTCACCTCTGCCATGCACACCAGCAAATGAGTTCATATGGTCATTCTGGTACGTGTCCCACCAACACTAAGGTGATGACGCAAAAGCATCACAATATAATCAGATGGGAATTAGGAGAAACCTCCAGCGAACTTCAAAGCACCTTGAACTTAGCCATGCAGCTGCCTTTGGCAAAAGCATAAACCTCACATCCATCTTTCATGGCCCCTTTACAGCCATCAGCCTACACGTATCCTCCCCACAGAAAGAGGGCTGCCCTCTCCACCCTTTGCAGGTGAAGAAGGTCGGATTTTGAAGGCACGTTTGACTTTGCCAGGACCATTTGATTTGAAGATATGTTGAATTTTGCCAGGACCATTCAAAATATCAGACTTGACTCAGACACATATGGGATGGACACATAAATACATTACAAAGAGGGAATCCCATATTACCAATTTTCCCCCAACATTTCTTCACATATCCAGATTATTCATAATCTTGCACATATTCAGTTTATTTAAGTATTTCAGCCCAAATGGTGCCACTCTGGTGAAACACGTGCTGGAGAAGGTGGCTTCCATATATTCCCCATTTCTGCCATTTTCAAACATTATTTATAATTATTGAGACACTAAAAACTTGTCCATTTCTTAATGAAGATCCACACCTCAATCTGTCCATAAAGTGAGCAATCTTTTCCCAACGAGCAGATCTTTATAGCTATCACCCAAAAAAGAGGTACCTCTTCATGAAGTCATATCCATTTCTTTTTCCATTTCCTATGGACATGGGATATTTTAAGTATCTTGAGTCAGCTACAAGAGGATTTCCTAAGAGTAAAGTTTCTGGGCTCAGAAAGAAAGAATGGAGACATGTAACCAGATGCAATGAAGATGAGACAAATCAGCAATAAAGACATTAAATACCAATAATTTAAGATAACATGGGTTCCTAATGCATCAGGTTGTGTCCTAAAATTGTTGCCCAAATTCGGCTTGGTGCAGGACTCTCGGAGACACTCCAAGCATTAGCCAGACTCCATAAAGACGGCGCCGGGGCCAAACCATAACACACCTTGTTGTTAAGTTGTGAGTCACTACAGTCATTTCAAGATGTCCTTTGGGTCTTTGATGACCTGGCTTCCCCTCTCAACTCACAAGGCAGGAAGCATGCTTGCTGCAGGGCGCTTCCTAAAATGCTTACCATACAGTACTGGGACTTAATAACAAGACTTTTAAAAAACCAATTCTCGTGTCCAGGGACAAAAAAAATAAATAAAATTGGACATATTAAAGTAAAGAAGTGATTTGCTGTCAGGTCCCCCAGGACTGCAATTATAACCATAAGCACTTTTAATGTGAAGCTCCCAATGATCCAACCCTCAGCTTTAGATAATAGTTTTCACCGCAAAGGGTTTAGTACTGCAAAAAATTAAGCCAGTAGGAATGATGATTGAGAGACACACTGACACGAATAACACCAATACTCAGAGAGATCAGAGATGCTGTAAAGCAGATCTCACACGTGTTATGGTTGAAATGCACGCCTGTAACCTGTGTCCTCCAGCCTCTCTGAGCCCACATCATCTCCATCCACATCACCCAACCCCTGAAGCTGCCCACACCCAGAGAGGGACGGACCATGCCACTGCCCACGTGGTCTCTGGCTGTTTACCCAAATGCAGCTTCAGCAAATTCCCCACAAAGTCAGCGTTTGCGTGCGCGCAGCAGCTTCACAAAGACCAGCTCAGCGTCCCAGTGGTTCTTCTCGCCACTCCTCGCTACCATCCTCCAGCAAAGCACCGCAAACACAAAATCACGCTTTTCATCACATGATTGCAGTGGCGTTAGCTCATTGCTGCGCTTAGCGTTAATGCAGAACAACGACAAGTGGTCGGCTGAGTCCGCGGTATAAATTTGAGGATTATCCTCTGTCATGCGTTACTTCTTAAGCATTTTTCAGTTCTATGTTTGAGAAGATTCGCTCACCTTTCCTCCTTCTCAGCTGCCTACAACTCCTGCCTGATAGAAAACATAAAACATAAATAAATACCAAACTGTCTGAACAGGCTCTCATTAAAGGTTTTCTTGTTGAAAACTGCAAGTTTTCATAAGAAAAATATAGACAATTTGAGGAAGACATTATTATCCCTGCTCAAAGAAAGAAGGATAAGTTGAGTCTTGTTCCTCCCAGAAAGGACCATCACTTTCCAGCAGCGACACGGTTATGTAGGTCCTCTCCCACCACAGCATTGCTCAGGAGCATGGACTATGTCCTCAAGCTCTCCAGGATGGACTATATGGATGAATGGACCAGGACTTTGACCACTGGCCCAAAACTTCCCAGAGTCCATCTTCTACTTCTGGAACAACCAATGCTCATGTGTGCAGAAGTACTCCAAGAGAAGAGAAGAGAATGGATGGAGGAGAATGGAATAAACCACACAAAAGAGGTCCCTGGTCTGAGTTCAAGCACGGAATGGACCTAAAACCAAATAAAAAGCAAATCTTTTGCAAGGCAGGAAGGTATCTCCCCATTTAGCCCTGCTGATGGCTCCCATGGAAAGCAGCTGGACTCAAGGTCACCATTTAACATCGTCTATGCAGTGTCCACTCGCATATCAACTTCTAAAGACCTGACAAAAATAATTACAGGCATCTCTTAATTTCTCAGAATTAAAATACCCCAAGACATCAAATACTAATAATAAAAAATGCACTCACACCCTACGTGTAGACACACAGAGAAAAGATGTTGTTAGGAGGAGGCCTCAGATAAGCAGCAAGCAAAGGACATGACTGCAGCATGTCGCTACCAGGAATACCTTGGTCGACTGCCTGAACTGTCTGCTTCTCCCATGGCTGCCAGACCTGGATCCAGAACCATGCCTGGAGCCCAAGCCCGGCTGGGAGCCTGTGCTCCCACTGTTGCTGTGAAAACACACACAGAAATCACACAGAATATTAGGAGTTGGAAGGGAAAGGTCATCTAGTCCAACCCCCCAGAGCAGGATCACCTAGA
>NW_010174309.1:0-749 GCF_000695765.1 Mesitornis unicolor | reverse complement strand
TAAAAATCCAGCTTCACCAGTTCCATAGTACCACCATGTTCCCGACTCTGCATTGTTTGCCATAGATGTTGGCCACAGTGTCTCCACTCAGCTCCACCTCCCATGCTGTTTCCAAGATTTCAGGTTGTGGTGCTCAGGGAACCACTGTGAATGGATTCTTTGTGTGCCAACTCCACTCCACCCTGGTAACTTCTTGTACCTTACGCCTTTCCTTAATGTGCAAACAATGCCTTTCAGGCCATGTCTAGTAATTATTCCGCATTAGCTTGCAGGGTCCAACAGTGCACAGCAGCAGAGCACAGCTCTAGAACTCTCCAACGCCTCCTCCCACCAGGGTCCCACACCCAGTGCTTCTTGGGAGCCAACCTGGCTGAGCAGAGGCAGGTGCCTGACCAGTCATGCTGCAGCTCTGGACCCATGCAATGGCAGGGTGTAGTTGCTGCCTGTCAGCTTACACCTTTGTCACCTACAGTAAATACCTTGATACTTTCCAGGGTGTGTGTGTTTCGTGGCCAAAGAGCAACCCACCGCAGGGAACTGCGTTGGCAGTGAGGGAAAGCCAAAAAGGACAATTTCTTGGAGTCCACCAAGGTGATTGCCTTTCACCTAAGTGCTGCAGCAGGCAACACGGCCCTCGTGCTCTCCCAGCCTCCCACTCCTGAGCACCAGGGCACGGATGCCCAAGAATGTTTAGCAGGGTCCAATGGGAACCTGCTGTTGTGGGCTCAGTGTGTAGAATACACTCACAA
>NW_010174308.1:0-3168 GCF_000695765.1 Mesitornis unicolor | reverse complement strand
CTCTCTCTCTCTCTCTCTATATATATATATGAAAGGGGCACAAGTGCACAAACATACATATACAGAGCTAATTTTTTGTTGCGAATCCAAGAAGGAAGGGCAATACTAAACTCTCACACTGTAAAGCTGCACACTTCATTTTGATGCCCACCTTGATTTACCCAACTAATCCCATCCTTAAAACAACAGAGGCTATTTTACTTCATTCCAGTAACGAGTCTTTCAAAGCAACATTTACGAGGAAGGAGCTCAATGCATGCTGATTTTGAGCTGTACCTGCTGGTGACGTAACGAGAACTTCTCAAAGTACAGAGAAAATTCTCCAGGTCGTCTTTGACTTCCCTGTGTGTATCCCAAGGACCCACATCCCCACATCTGACTCAGCAAGGAGGCAGGCTCTAAGAGCTCAGCCAAGAATACACAAGTGTTTGTACTCCCAGAGCTGACCTTGTGTCAACTCAGCCTTCAAAACTGGGCAACTGAATGTATTAAATAATTTTATCAACTGCCTTTTCAAATTATCAGATATTTGAGAGTTTATGCAGCCCTTTCTTTACTGCAGTCCTGCTGCTTCTACTTGCAGAAACTTTCCAAGTTTCTCCTATTTGCAAACAGATTTATTCCTAATGATTGGATGAGCAACATTTGGGATGAAACAGAGAGCTATCTCAATGTATATGTACATGAGGAGCTATTGGATTAGGACACATCTCTTCAAAATTAATTTTAAGAGGGAAAATCCATGAAGAATATGGATTTTCAGACCATAGGCCATGTGTCACCTTACATATGTGATATGTGCACACTGTTTCAGGAGTCAGATCTGCCCATGAAAACTGCCCTGAAATTGTGTGTCCTTCTTTTGCTTTGCCCAAGGAAGAAAGAGATAACTGGAAAACAGAGCTGTGCAGCGTGTTCATAGCATTCTGGCAGTTTGACTACGTTAATTCCCGAGGGCTTTTTCTTCATGCTGTGAGTTTCAGTGTTAATAAAGAAACTTTGCATATTTGAAAAATAAAGGGAATTTTTTCCACAATGCTTTCACATGATGTTTTCCTTCCTATTATTTTTCCTCAGGATCATGAACCTTACAAAGTTAGGAATGTTACTTTTAGCATTATGTATTACACTTCCTTATCTCTATGTGCCTATGTCATGGGTCAAAAACTAAATTCAGATTTTTACAAGGCCTTTCCCTAAAGCTCTTTCTTTGATGCCATCTTTTGCATATGTCCATAAACTGGCAAAGCTGCTCAAGGCTTACTTGACATGCAGCACACAGCACATAAGCACATACTTCCACCTGAGAAATCTACCCCAAAGAAAGATTATCGGGAAGAGATCTCTGAGATTTAAACACTAACGAGTTTGCATCGCTCACTGAAATGTTGCACCAATGGCATGGCATCTAAGTAAAGTGAAAGCCATTAGTTCTTCTGCCCTTGATATCCCTTTTTCTTGTCTTCTGTTCCCTATGGGACAGGAACTGAGGTGAATAACACAGCTGATGGGGCAAGGGCCCAGTCAGTGCCCTGTTCCACAGCTCCCAGGGAAGGCAAGCAGCACAGACTGAGAGATGATGGCCAGGTCCAGTCAAGAGTCCAGACCACAAGACAATAGCGTGGTGAAGAAGCTGAGGTCAAGCCAGGTCTGGTGGCTGCTGGGCAGGCACAGTGACGAGGCGAGGCAAGGCTGAGGTCAAGCTCTGAAAAGTTAGTCCAGGGACTGGTGTTCAGATCTACGGAGCTGGGCATGATCACAGCTGTGCTGAACCAGACACTTGTACTCCTCCAGTCATACAGCTCAGGCTATGAAGGCCCAGGGCTGAGATCAGAGTTTCTGGGCTCACAAGTGTCGGTAGGGGCCCTGAGTGAGGCTGCCCAGGGACACTAAGGCCTGTTAGAGTACTTGGGGTGCATGTGCAGACATATCCATGTCTCCTGACCTCCCAGCCATGCAGACTCTCCTCTGTGGTGCAGGGAGTTTGGTTGAGGAATCTCTGGAGATCATCCAGTCAAACCCCTCTGTTCAAAGCAGGGTCAGCTACAGCAGGTTGCTCAGGACTTTGTCCAGTTGGATTTTGAACACGTCCAAGGATGTAGGTTCCACAACCTCTCTGGGCAACATGTTCCAGTGTTCAATCACCCTCACAGCAAGAAAAGGTTTTTCTTTGTTCAAATATAATTTATTTCAATTTATGCTCATTGCTTCTTTTCCTTTCTCTGCATACCACTGAGACATGTCTCAAGGCTCCCTTGAATCTGTAAATTTCATTTAATCTTTCAACAGGCTGGAGAAATGGGCTGACAGGAACAAAGAGAAATGCAAAGTGCTGCACCTGGGCAGGAAGAACCCCATGCACCAGTACATGCTGGGGGCCACCCAGCTGGGAAGCAGCTTTGAAGAAAAGGACCTGGAGGTCCTGGTGAACCCCAAGTTGCGCACGAGACAGCAGCGTGCCCTGGCCGCAAAGAAGGCTAATGGGGGTTGCGTTCAGAGGAGTGTGGAGGCGATCCTTCCTCTCTGCTCAGCACTGGTGAGGCCACACCTGGAGTGCTCTGTCATGTTCTGGGCTCCCCGGTACAAGAGGCACGGACACACCGGAGAGTCCAAGGAAGGGCCATGAAGATGACAAAGGGACTGGAGCACCTCCTATGAGAAAAAGCTGAGAGAGCTGGGACTGCTCAGCCTGGAGAAGGCTTGGCTCAGGGGGATGTTACCAACACATAAAAATATCTGAAGGGAAGGTGTAAAGATGGACCCAGACTCTTCTGAGTAGTGCCCAGTGACAGGACAAGGGGTATCAGGCACAAACTAAAACACAAGAGGCTACCTCTGAACACAAGAAAACACTTTTTTACTGTGAGGGTGACAGAGCACAGGGTGCCCAGAGGCTGTGAGGTCTCCATTCATGGAGATATTTTAAAGCTGCCTGGACAGGGTCCCGGGCAATCAACTCTTAGCAGACCACTGAGGGTAAGGCTGGGGCAGTAGCCAAAGACACATCCACAGCATCCCCTGAGCCTTTGTCCTGTGGGAGTTTCTCTTAATTTTTGGCTTTTTGGCCGCACACCCCTTTCCCTCCATTTCACCGGGAATAGTATGGCTCCTGTGCACCCACCACCTCCGGCCGGGGAACGGTGAGGCTCAGCCGTGGCCGGACTGACG
>NW_010174307.1:0-2813 GCF_000695765.1 Mesitornis unicolor | reverse complement strand
TTATTTTATTTTATTTTTTTATTTTTATTTTTTTTCTCCAAAGAGGTCCCAGCCTCTGCCTGCAGTTCTGAGCTGGTGATCCTACCTCAGGTAAAAAGGGAGATGGACAAGCTGATACTCAGCTCATGGCTTCCCTTGGTCAGCATGGTGATAACAGGGGTACAAAATGAGCAGCCTGAGATGCCAAGTCTGCAGCCAGCTGGGTGCTCTGCTCACCCCTCTGCTGCTGGAAGATTGCTTTATTCTTCTATGTGTGATAGCCTTTTCCCATTCCTTAAATATTGTTATTTTACCTTTCCTTGGCTTAGCTGTTGCACACGCAGCTCATAATACTATCGTGTAATTGGCAGCTTTTCAACTAATCAACTGGATATTTGCTTTAATGTATAAACTCTTGTGAAGGCTTATAAACAACGACAATATTATCAATACAATTCTCTTTAAAATGAACACTCTGGTACCTAATTCCCATAACCATACCATACAAGAGGAAAACAAGTATATTTAAACACTGATATATTCAAAGACTTTAGGATCTTTTACGTTCCTAGCCTGCTTTTTCAGAAAGCTTCCAAACCTTATTTCTGTTCTAGCCAGGACGTTTAACACAGATATTGTTGGTGTCCAGTGGTGTTAACTTCTCAGAATTTTTAAAGCTAGCTGAAGCTTTTTGTAAAGAGGAACTTCAATGTTCCACTTTTAACGGCAATATGTAATAACACTGCATATATTGCTTCCCAAAGGTATTTAAAACTTAATAGGTGTTCAGAAGTATTCTGACACTTGTTTTTTCATTCCCCTGTGGGTATTTATCTTCAGTCTAGTTCCTCCCTAAACACCCTTTGGGACTTTGGTTGAGCCGAGACACAATGCACCTGGAGACATGCTGGTACACTGATAGGTCTTCTGAAATGGTTGTTCCCATTGAAATGGGAAATAGTTCCTGGTCATTACCTGGCTGAGATGTTTCAGCAGCTAATGCACATTTCCTTGGAAGTGGGATCCATGAACTGCTCAACCAGTGGCATGTACCCTCTGGACCTCTTCTATGAGATACTGGTCAGCTTTTTCTAAGAACCATAAATCTCAAGGTTTCATCCCTCTGTGTCTTGATGCAACAGAGTGGCCCATGAGCTTGAAAAAAAACCATAAACACTTGTTTGGACTCTAATTTACTTGCATTAAAGGCCCATTTATGCTCCTAGGAGCATTTACAGTGAAGCTTTAGTAGTTTATATTGCTAAATACCTTTGACTTTCATTGCGCTTTGTGATGAAGTAATTTCAGCCAACATGTAGTATTAGTCACGGTATACTGTTTTTACTTTTTCAAGCACATTCAAATGACTTAACATCAAATTTCAAATTTAGTATAAACATTCATAAAGCAGCAATGTCAAATAAGCTTGTAGAAAAATGGTGAAACAAGCAAGAGGAATACAGTCTCTGTAAGACCAGGTCTGCAGGAGTTTGAAAAAGTAGTATTTAGTCTATGCAACTTTGTTCTCCATGGTTTCATCTCTACCTGCATAATAATACATGGGGAGGGGAGCAGATAATGGAAGTGTTGAAGATATAGTGAAAGAAAAGCTCTCATTCTTCACTTTTAAAATTCACTGCAGGATGTCATGTGCTATTTAAAAAAACCAAAACGGTTGTCACAAAATTCTTTTCTGAATGCTTACACTACCACTGAGAGCAGCCACAGAAGTCTGACTGCAGTCCCAGTTTCTCAATGGAACCCATATCTAAAATTTCCTGACTCAAAATAAAATTTCATTCTTCTGTGTAAAACAGGTGTAAAGTGTAATTGGTTACACTTCAGAAAAGACTTGCAGATCAAGGAATAGCCTAAAATAAAGTATCAATGTTCTTTTATTAAACAAATAACAAGCTAACGTCCATCCACTTAATGGACAGAGCAAGAACTGCAGTGCAAAATGCAGGGTCAGACTCAGTGGGCTGCACAGCTTATATATGACTATGCCAGTGTTACGGTTTAAGGGTTAACAGCCTGAAAGGGAAGGACAGGTGGTATCTGTAGCACACTGCGGGGGCAGAGATCAGTACTGTTCCTTCCACTTTCTGGCCACAGTCTAAGAAAAAAAACCAAGGAGGCCCGAGGTTTTGCCAGCTTTTCCTGGCTTCCTGGGCTGCTTCCTGTAGCATCTTGGGGCAGCTGGGCTACCTCCATGTGTTTGGCAGCATCCACCACCATCCACTCCCCAGCACCACTGCAGTCCCTGGTGACGAGCCACAGCAGTCACGAGGCACTGCTTGGACACGTCCACTTGGGACTACTGGGATCGGGTTTTGTATATAGTTAAATATCCTTTGTCCCTTATTAATTCCCTTTTACTTTCCTCTGTTATTTTCATTAAACTTGTTATAGTCTTAACTTCCAACCTTGTGTGAAGCATCTTTTCTCTATTCCCTTTTTTTAATCCTCCCCTGGGAGGGTGGGGAACTATAGAGAGAAAATCCTGCTCTCTCGGTTTCCCCTGAGCCCTAAACGTAAACAGGATTAATTGGTGCCCAATGTGGGGCATGACTCAATTTCAGGATAAGGATATTTAATTGGGAGAGGTAATGGGCAAAATATGGATTGGACAATGTTAATATGTTCCATGATCATAAGGTATTTTTTTGTTGTGGTGAAGGGACAAGGTGTGGCTTTTGTGTATAAACTGCCCTGGTGATGTTGTTGTAAATGTTATGTGGGGAAGTTCGATTTTGTTTAGGTGAATTTTGATAATAACTCTTAAATACATAATTCGCAGAGATGAGGGGTGGAATGTATTGGGTTTTCTGTGA
>NW_010174306.1:1749-2403 GCF_000695765.1 Mesitornis unicolor | reverse complement strand
TATGGAAATGTTGAATGGGATAGCATTGGATTGTTGCATTGCTTCGTTGGACAACATGGCATTAGATTGTTGGATTGGATTTATTGCTGATTGGATTGTGTTTTTTCTGCTTGGGCTGTATTGATTGGATTGGACTTTTGTCTTAGGAGCAGGGTGTCTTCTGTGAGTTTGCTTTTTCTGAGCCAGAGGGGCGAGTGCCGTGCTAGAGGCCGTGGAGATGGTGAGAGCTGAGTGCCCTTGGAAGGTGGGTTGGCCTGTGTCTTTGGAGGGAAGATGTGACAGGTTGCTTTATGATTAGCCTCTAGTTTTTGGAATGTAATTTTATTCTGCAGGCACGAAGCAGCGAGTAAAGCGTGATATCGGCACAGGAGGCGACTCGAGCAAGGTGAGTCATGACTGGTGGGCTGCAGTGTCGATTTAATTTTGAGTTGTCGTGCTGTGGGTCAAGTTGTGACCTTACCTTGTTCAGTAGCTGTAAAACACACAAAACAAGCCCGAACGCGGTGACATGAAAGTGGCAGGCACAAGGCAGGCAAGCAACTGAGGTAAAGGATGGAGAGATGGCAAGGGGTGCAGGGTGGCTGTGGTTTTGGACAGTATCTCAGCATGTGCCTTTAGCTTTCTTTTTTGCAGGTGCCACGAGCAGCTTTTGGA
>NW_010174306.1:848-1546 GCF_000695765.1 Mesitornis unicolor | reverse complement strand
GGGATCGCATCGGGTTTTTGGGCAAGATAGCATTGCGTTGTTTTATTGGCCTCTTGGACGGGATTGCATTGGATTGGAATAGACTCTTGGACAGGATTGCATTGGATTATTGCGTTGGATTGGCCTATTGGATGGAGTCCATTGCATTGTTGGAGGGGATTGCACTGGATTTTTGGAAGGGCATGTTAAGTAGGATGGCATTGGATTGCTGCATTGTTTCGTTGGCCGAGGTGGCATAGGATTGTTGGGTTTGATTTTATTGCTGATTGGATTGTGTGTTTTCTTCTTGGATTGTATTGATTGGATTGGATTATTGTCTCAGTAGCTGGCTACATGTTTGAGATTAGTTTTTCAAAGGCAGAGGGATGAGCTGTGTGTCAGTGGCGATGGAGTGGCAGGGAGCTGAGTACCTTGAAAAGGTGGGTCATCCCGTTTCTTTAGAGGGAAGATGCGCCCCGTTGCTTTTTGAGCAGCTGCTTAGTTTTGGATGACCTTTTTAATTGTGCAGATGCAAAGCGGTGAGCGAAACAGGATATCGGCGCAGGAGGTGACTCGAGCAAGGTGAGCTGTGACTGGTGCATTGGACTATTGGTTTAACTTTCAGGTGTCGCGTAGTGGGTGAAGTTGTAACCTTCCCCTCTCGTCTGTTTGACAGTTGCCGAACCAGCCTGATCGTGGTGGTATGGAAGTGGCAGGGG
>NW_010174306.1:472-834 GCF_000695765.1 Mesitornis unicolor | reverse complement strand
GCCACTGAGGTGAAGGATTGAGAGATGGTTAAGGGTGCAGGCTGGCTGTGGTTTGGGTAAGTATCTTGGCACATGCCTTTTGCATTGCATTTTCCAGGTGCTGCAAGCAGCTTTGGAAGACCAGCAGCCCCATATTGGTAATTGGTCCCAGAAGAGTTGAGGTGTTTGTTGTCTTGGATTATGTGACTAATCTATTGGATTGAATTGCATTGTATAGAGTTAAATTATTGCCTCTTGGTTTGCTGGATTGTATTGGAATATTGTATGGAATTGTTGTCTTGGTTTGAAATGTGTTGGTTTGTTGGTTTGGATTGTTGGATGGGATTGCATTGGATTGTTTGACAGAGTTAAATTGGGGTATA
>NW_010174306.1:0-386 GCF_000695765.1 Mesitornis unicolor | reverse complement strand
CAGGATTGCATTGGATCATTGGTTTGGACTACTTGACGGGTTTGCATTTGACTTGGATTGGAATGCTGGGCACGATAGCATTGTTCTACTGGACTGTTAGATGGATTGTTGCATCGGTTTGTTGGACGGGGACACATTGGATTGTATTTTATTCAATTGGATTATTGCCTCAGGATCCAGGTGACTTGAGATTGCTCGCTCAGAGGCTGAAATAAGAGCTAAGCGTCTGCGGAGAAGGAGAGGTGGGGAGCTGAGTGCTGTTGGAAGGTGGGTCAGCCCGTGTCTTTGGAGGGAATTGGATTACTGGGTGGGATTATTGTCTTCGATTGGACTGGACTACATAGGTGGATTGGATGGGAATCTTGGATGGGTTTGCAATGGATTAT
>NW_010174305.1:99102-135715 GCF_000695765.1 Mesitornis unicolor | reverse complement strand
TTATGCACTGGGCCTAAACCATGACACATATTCAATGGTTTACTGAGAAAAATCATGTTATCTCTTCTTAGATTCCTCTTGTATCTATTCTCATATATAGTGTGTGATCTATGATATAGTCCCAGCTAGCAAGTGGCAGATTAAATACAGACTGAGAAATAGAGTGGTACATGGAATTCATAAAATAAGTCTGAATTTATAAATTATACATACATTCCCCAAATTGTCATATCTCCCAATCTTCTCTCTGCTGTTTGCCAGATTTTCTTCCACCAGTCACTGTCACATCATAGCATCTCTTTTCTTTTTTATGTCCTGATTAACAGGACATTTATATTCTCCCTTGAGCTCTCCTCCTCTCAGCAATGTTATTTTCCATATCCATACAGAGAGGCGCCAAAAAGCCTTTGTGAGCCTAAGACACTTTTTTTTCGAGATACATTATGTGATCTAATAAAAGACAATACTTTTCCTTATAAACAGCAATTCAAATGCTTCAATATAGGCTTAGAAAAAAAATCTATATTAAAAGAATTTATTCTTAGATTACTTCAAAAAATTAAATGTACGCCTTTTTTTGATATGTAAGGGGATTCTATTAATCTTAAGGGGGGGGGAAGGTTTGACTCTCTGAATATTGATAAAGACGACAGATTTTGCAGTTGGAAAAAGCAGCCAAATATAGTGTGGTCAGATTCTCCTGGCAGTACTGATACTTCACTAATGTTCACAACACTTTTGAAAACCACTGTGCTCATATACACCGTTTACACCCCATGTTCTATTCCGAAACTTAGCAGAGTAATTAATTTAGAATAAAGCTATATAGAACTAAGTAGTTTGATGGGTTTCTTGGGGACTGGGTTTTTTCATTGTTTTGTTTGTTTGTTTTGTTTGGTGTTTGTTTTTTAACAAAAAAAGCCCCAAGTTTTATGTCTCCAGCTTCAGTACTTAACTCTCAGTACTCAGAAATTGCTTAGAGGATGTGATACGTTCTGCAGCATGGCTCAGTATAGAGTACACAGCTGTACAACACCGGCATGCAGATGTTTTTTTATGCCAGAAAATAAGTACCAAAGAAGGACCAAATTTTGGTAAGAGAACAACATGTGATACTAAAAATGGTTGACTAACACTGAATTTTCTTCAATGCTCAAGTAGAACCAATACTCTCTTTTCTAGCCCACAGTCACCTGCTATCAGATTTTTCTATCACTTTCTGCAACATTTTTCTTGAAATTAAATGAGAGCATATGGAATCATAATACTCAGTGCACATGTGTACCTGTTGCAAGTACTCTTCCTATGCTGTTCCTGGTTTCACAATTTTATTCAAAATTAAGGGAAGGTGCGCACAGGCCCTTTGGGTTTTTTTTCTCTCCTGTGACTTCTCCTATACATTTCCATCTTGAATAACTGCCACTTTGTTTTCCCAAATGTGTATTTTTATGATGTATTACACACACCAAAGACTTGCAGCAGCTATGTAAGCGAGTAAGCAACCTCTTGAAAACAGAACTGTCTTGGGGTTTAAAATTTTTCAATTGCACAATGCATGTTGCTTTTGATTTTTTTTTTTAATAATGAGCCTTTGCTATACAACTTATGCTTTTAGCCCTAAACTGATGAGAACTGTCCAAATATGCAAAACAAATACAAACAAATACAAAGTATAGGAAACACTGAAATAATGCAAATGTTTTCAGAATGTCTCACTGATATAGTTTGGAGGGTTTAGTGGTTCAAGGAAAGTGATTTATTCTGCTTGTCTTCTAGGAAAATTAAATTAGCAGGTAAAAGGGAGCATCTGTGCACAGATTACAAAAGTACATATCCAGCCTTATCCTGGAGTTCAACTTATTTTTTCAAGCACTAAACTAGTAACACAAAAAAGAAAGGAAAGTCCTTAACTATTACAAGGTACACTTCTCAGATGTCTTCCCTCTTACTGCTTCCTAGTTACCAGAGGAAGAATATATCCTGTTCTTAAATACCAAGTCTGTGACAGACACATTTCGTTTGTTCTTATCTTTTCCTTGTCAGAAAGGCAGTAAATGTATTAAATCCTGTACATAAGATGCAACTATAAAGCTTCCATTGTATAACTCACAGTGCATGAGATATACAACAATCCAACCTCTGAGTGCCACATTTTATTCAAAAATGTTCCACTTGTAATAGGAACATTTATTAGTAATAGCTATGTGCTGATTACAATTTCAAGTGTCCATGTATAATCTAAATGTATTTCATAATTTGACCTTGAAAAATATTTGGGTTTAGTATGTAGAAGCCAAAAACACTTAGTGCCAAACAAATAATACTTTTTTAAAAAGGAAAATGAAGAGGACAGCAAGAGCAGCTCTAGTTTAAGATATGCTATGCTGTTGTAAGAAAAGGCAGAGAAAAATGCAATAAAAATGTCAAACAGCAAAGGAAATCAAGAAGATAATGACTGACAGAAAAATTAATTTTATTTTGTTCTACATTTTATTACTTACTCAACTACCTGCTGTTAGATAAAGGACACAAAACACCGTCTATCAATTCTTAACTAACATATGGTTGATCAGGTGGGGCTCATACTCCCCTCCACTTCAATTACCACTGCTTTCAGTGGAGAGAAGAGTCAAAACACTGTGGGTACACTCATCTTAAACCCTTGCAGTGGGTTTTGCTAGAGAACATCTGCCTAGGACAAACATTGAAGTGCTGTATTTACACAACTGAAACGTAGGTGAATGCAGCAAATATAATATCACATTAATGATAAGGTCAGCAAAGAACTCATAAGTATCATAAGCTCTCCTTTTGGAGACTAATTAAATAATACAGAGTAAAACTTAAATAACGTGAATGTTGAATTTAAGAGTAGAAGATAGTTTACAATGAACACTTTAGCTCTTGAATACAACTTTATACTGGCTAAAGTGTATACAGTGAAGGATAAAAATAAAATCCATTCTGAGAGAAACGTGCTGGGAAAGTTGCAGTACTGGCACCTTCTGGATACATATAGCATGGATGAACTGTAGATTAAAAGCAATTTAAGTGTGCACAGTTTCCCTAAAGATAACCTAAAAACTCTATTAGGCTAAACAAATGAGTGTACATTTTGGTAATTCCAAAAGGGTCAACATAAATTTCAAACTGCTTTGTAAACTAGGCATGAATACAGTGGGGAAAAAAATTGCCATTCAGGTTAATAAAAGCTTGAGTACCTATGAAGAATAGCTGTTATGCATATGAAAGAAAGATATGAGCATATATAGTGTATAACACTGACAACTGGCAAATGAGAACATAGCTAAAACTTTTAGTTTGCAGAAGCTTGTGAAGTACTGGTATATCAACTTCTGAGGGATGTCATACTCCTATGTGATGTTATTAAATCGGCTATTTATCAACTGACTACACTTGAACTATTTAGTCTATATACATTTTAAAGAGAAGAGATGTAATTCTCTAAGAGCTTGGAGGATGTTTTTAAACATTAAAGACAGTCTTCAGTACCTGTGAAAGTTAAGTTTTAAACTTGTTTTAGACTTTGGATATCTACTGATTTTCAGTCATTAGGTGCTGCTCTTCTAAAAACTTCACCTCAGAATGGCTTTTAGATCTATGAATTTTGGGAAAGTAGATCATGGTTCATCTATTTCCCTGCATTAGTCTTAAGCTAAATCAATCTTCAGATTCATAAAAAAAGTCTCTAATATTGTCTACCAGAAGTGGTCTCAGCTTGGATAACTACCATAGCAGAAGCATACTGGGGAAGGAACATATTTTTTTAAAGTCTTTTCCAGCAAAATTAAAGTTTCTACTCCAGAGCAAGAAAACACTTATGAGAAAAACATAAAATGATATGGAAAAAGAATGGAGGACATAAGCTGATTAGAGCAAAACAGGAAAAGGGGAAGGTCAAAAGTAAGGAAAAAGTGCGATGTGCCAAAAAGGTATGAAAGGAAAAACAGAATCAAGTCAGAAAGAAAAGAGAAGAAAATGTACTGCAGTTACAGAAAAGAGAATGAGTAACAGAAATCTGTGGGAAAGGAGAATGAATACAAATCACACACACAGAATCTCAGGAGTTGGAAGGGACCTCAAAAGCTCATCCAGTCCAACCCCTGCCAGAGCAGGATCACCCAGACCAGGTCACACAGGAACACGTCCAGGCGGATCTTGAATGTCTGCAGAGAAGGAGACTCCACAACCTCTCTGGGCAGCCTGGGCCAGTGCTCTGTTACCCTCACAGTTAAAAAGTTTCTCCTCACGTTCATATGGAACCTCCTATGCTCCAGCTTGCTCCCATTGCCCCTTGTCCTGTCACTGGACATCACTGAGAAGAGCCTGGCTCCTTCCTCCTGACACTTGCCCTTTACAAATTTAGAAACATGAATGAGGTCACCCCTTGGTCTCCTCTTCTCCAAGCTAAAGAGACCCAGCTCCCTCAGCTGCTCCTCATAAGGGAGATGTTCCACTCCCTCAATCACCTTTGTGGCTTTGTGTTGGACTCTTTCAAGCAGTTCCCTGTCCTTCTTGAACTTAGGGGCCCAGAACTGGACACAATATTCCAGATGTGGTCTCACCAGGGCAGAGTAGAGGGGAAGGAGAACCTCTCTTGACCTATTCATCACTCCCCTTCTAATACACCCCAGGATGGCATTGGCCTTCTTGGCCACAAGGGCACATTGCTGGCTCATGGTCATCCTGCTGTCCACCAACACCCCCAGGTCCTTTTCCACGTGACAGCAGAATGAGATTATATTTCCTTTTTTACGGTTTCTGGAAAAGCATTATGATAAAGTACATAGTTAAATGAATGAATGAGTGTATGAAATTGCTAAGATATATCAGGAGAGGTCAGGGGCATACATATTCAGAATTACCAAAAGCAACAGAATGCCTAGGGCTAGTTCTTAATGCCATCATACAGAGACAGCAGCATATATTGCCCAGAGTTCCTCCTTGGGGAAAAAAAAAAAATAAAGGAGAAAATGAAAAAGAAGCCTGGCTTGTATCTACCACCAATCCCTTAATTTTAATATTTGACATGTACCATCCCATAAAGTGATGATGACTGGCATTAAATTTTTCTGGTTTCTTATGCACTGGTTTATTTTGATTCCTTTTTTGTTGTTGTCTTCTTTATAAGTTTTTCATTTACTTTAATTAATTTTTCCTCATGTCTCAAAAGTGGTTATCAGGTTTGGTTTTTTTTTTCCTTTTTTTGAAAGCAAATATACTCACCTGGTAGGTTTTCTTGCTTTTTTTCTCAAAGAAGAGAAGGAAAGATGAGAGGGGCATTGAGTACAGGCAGGAGAACTGGGTATTTGTCTTTGCAGTGATCTATTTTTAAAAAACTGGCAATCCAGGGGAATTAAAACAACAGTGGAAACAACTAACTTCTGGCCAGATAGAGAGAGAGAGAGAGCGAGAGAGAGAGCAAGAGCATGTATTCTTTCTTCCAGTTTCTGACATGATATGTTCAAATACCTTTCGGATACAGTATGTCAGCTAGTGTTTCACCATATGATATGACATAATGCAACATGACACACCAATTGTTTTGTGACAGAAATGTAAAGAAAAAGAGCCTCTCCACTCTGCTGGTAAATAAATCATTTTAAGTAGAGAAATAGCCAGATTTATCCTATTAATGCATCGAAGCCTTGAGAGCTTCCTCGTTCCTGGAGCTATTGCTGCCAGGCCTCAGGGACAACTCAGCTATAGTGCAGCTGCGGGCTGTCCCCTTCCCCAGACAGCTCTGTGCTGGGAGGCCTGAGCCAGGACTGACCTCCCCTTGCTTTTGAAACTGCTTTTAAGTTAACACCCTCATGCTTGGCTCCAGACTGCACTACTGCACCAGCTGTGTCGCAGCCAAGGCTGTGCCTGGCCGTGGGCTCCATTGATCCAGACCTGGATCAAGACACAGATTGACTTCCAGCCTCACCTCAGACCTGTCTCGTCACTACAGGCTTGGCTGAGATGAGTGATCAAGTGATATTTTCAGTCCCTTTTTGCAACAGTTTATTTTGTCTAGTGAATTTCTAGGAGATATATGAAAGGAACTCCAAGCGGTATTTTTTTTAATATACTGTCTTTTCCCTGTCAAAGAGTGAGGGAGTGGAAGCAGAGTGGCAAAAATCCTCTGTGTAGTTACAGAGTCCATTCTGTCCTCTGTGCTCAGATACAGAACTGCTAAGGAATTTCTATAATGAAAAAGAGGTTTTGTCTTAACTCATTCTTTAAATTCTTTTAACTGGGGAATTGTAGCAGTGCTATTAAAAACAGTTTTATTGACATAATGGATTTCCTAGGATAGGCCATTAATAATTTCATGTTATTGTATCAATAGTATACTTAGCATTCAAAATTCAAGGAAAATCCTAATGATATAACACTGAATCTACCTAAGTGGTGCTTCTGCTGTGACTGAGTAGCATATTCAGACTAATACCTATCAGGTGGATTTCTGCTGGTTAGTGTGTGTTTTTATTCCTTAAAGTATTGTTTATAAAAAAGGAAGGAGGTCATTCTTATAACCTACCGACCTACTCAGAAAGAACTGCCTGGATGTAGAATATTGCTGTGCCCTTTTCTCTGGAGTTTCCTCTCAAAATATATGCATAAACATATCCTTAATGCCTACTGGACATCTGCTTCAGCCCCAAGAAACACTGATTACTATGGTTCTATACCAAAATAACTTAATGAGACAGAGGCTACAGGTTTTACTACTCTTTTCCAGATAACAACTTGTCCTCATTTACATGTCACTGGGAAGAGGATTCATTTTAAGTTTACGAAGTACAGAGATTTTAAACTGCTTGACAGAGATTTTAAACCTCTAGAAAAGCAGTTTATTAATGCGTGATTATCTTAATTAGTATCTTTTTTGGTCCTGGCTGTTCCCTCAAAAGCCTTTTTTGGCATGTAGATAAATATCATTAGCCTTTTAAAGAGCAGGAGGAAGGAAAGCAATAGCGTACATAGAAAAATGGAGGTTCAGAGATAAGGAAGTTGTCACTGATACAGAACAGAGATCAGCACAGCTGCAGAGCCCAACCATCAGTTAGTGGAGTGAAGCCTGAAGTGAATGAAGAAATGCCTGATAAATGTAGTGTGTCCCGCCCTGCCAAAACTGACACAACTGAAGTACTGTGACTCCTGTGATATGCTTGGTAGTTAAGTTTTGACTTAGGCACAAAGAAGCCGTGGTTCTGCCTTGCTTATTATGTTCTTCCAGATCCATATTGTCTATATGAGCTTGGGCTTCACTTACTGCACTGAACTTAAAACAGTTCTGCAGAGTTTTGGTCATCTTGTGTCTCTTGTTTCAGGGTAAATCCCATATCTACCCAGTTCCATCCTGCTGCTTTGCTTGCCTCCCTATACTGCTGAAGGCAAGCTGGCACTGCAACACATTGGATCCATGGTCATGCACACTAGATTTTCCCTTCAGATTTCAAAGATTTGCCATGAAAACAATTTCGCAGCAAGTGTAATATTAGGGGGTCTATAGAGAGCAGCTGGTTACCACAGGCACATAAGCCAGCTGTGAATCCCATACCACTACCACCATTGCATTTGCACTGCCTGAATTCAATCTAGAACTGAACAATGAATATAACTTACACTGTAATGGAGTGATAGAAACCAGAAAGTGTCAAAAGAAAGGTGACAGGAATGAGAACGGAGGTATTGTAGAAAAAAAAAATAAATCAGAAAACACAAACTGCAGGAAAGCTCTTTTTCCTACCAAATTAAGCAAGACTATCAATCTGCTGTGTTTTTGCAAGCTTAGTTTACAGATGCATTCGCCATACTTCTTTCAGATTTAATTAAAAAAAAATCCAACTCAAATAGTCAGTTTTGTTGTCTGATAAGAGACTGATAGCCTTAAGCTTTCTCAAAGGAAATTCAATTTGAATAAGGCTTAAACTTGAATTGTCGGTGAAGTGTCCATCCCCAAGTAATTATTTCTCACATTCATTCTAAATTCTGCTTGTACTTTGTCTTCCAAAATATAATGTTTTGAAGCTAGCCCCAGCTAAATTGGAGAATATCCATATTAATAAAGATGTTTAATGTAACAGCATTTTTTTTCTCACAATATTTCATGTCCCTTGTATCCTTCTGCTGCCTCTTATGTCTATGTATCAAAATAATTTCATTATAACACTCACAAATGATAATATTAGTGAATTTCTGACAAGTCAATATATGCCTTGTAAAGGTATAACAACAAGTTAAGTTTGGTGTAATGAATGGTGCTAAGCTGTAATAAAATAAATTGAACTCACATTTTTTGTCTTATAACCTTTCATGATCTACTGCCTTTTCATTCAAGATGTAAAATAAATACCTAGCATTCAAAGGAGCATAAATACCTTTACCCCAACATTTAACAAGAGAAATGGCAACCATTACAATTATGAAGTGCACAGTTCATCATTAGTAGAAAAAGATATAGATCCTTCTGAATAGTCACTACAAGTCAAAACAAGCTGATGAGATTTAAAAAAACAGCACTACTAAAATCACAGTAGAACATCACTGGAGCAAGCTGAATTCATTATTTAATGAATTTTTGAGTTCTCAGTTCCTTATACTTGTTAGCTGTCTGCAGTAGCTTCTTCAGTGATGTCCTAAAACAAAGACAGGAGATAATCAGAAGAGAAAAAAATTGCTTTTCATCCTAGGCACTAAGAATAGGAAGTCAGAACAAATCTATGTTTTTATTTTCCCTATGCGTGGAAGGGAATGGAAGTGGGGTTGCTTGAGAGATATTAATTCAATAATATGTTCCATAAATTAACTAATTTTGAAATCATCTGTAATTGAAAACACAGATATTTTTAGCTTTGTGTAGTAAGTATGATATTGTAGGAACAGCAAAAAAGAAACGGTATAGGATGTATTCATTGAGTTTAGAAATGGCAAACCAAGAGCTAAAGGACATTTTTCTCAAAAAAACCACAAAGATTCTGCCAGTTAGTGGAAATATTTAAGTCCTACGCAAGGCAATGAGCAGTAATGCTGCTCTAAGCACTATGTTCAACAAATGAAATAAATAAAAAGTAATGAAAAATGGAATATGGATGAGGCATTCGTCCTCCAGCATACTCCATTCAAAGTGATGGCTGATTAGGAAAGATCTCCAAAATTAATACTGAGTTTTGATTTCTTTAAGTGTAATAGTGGAGATAATACAAATATAACTCAGTCTTATCAACTGATTCAGCTCCAGCAAATGAATACTTAAGCATATAGTCAGATAGTCATATGGTCAGAAAAGCCAGTATATTTGAAGAACAGTTCTTGAACAGCATGATAACAGTCTGGAATTACATACTAGGACTCACACAAGTGGGCTTCCACAGCCATAATTTCAACAAATAAATTTTATAGTTTGACAGTTAATCACATAGAAACACAATGAGGATTTCCAGGAAATGTTTAAATTGTTCCACTCAGTTTTTGAACAGTGTGAATAATTTCTAAAAGAGGAAGTAGGAATTTTTGTCTTTAAATATGGCTGATTTCTTAATTAATTAAAATAAAATGGGGGGGAAAAAGCTCAAATTCTAAGAGGAAAGAGCGTTTACTACAAGAAAAGACAACATAAAAACAGTCCACTGATTCTGGCCTATAACATATGGACAATACTAGCCCATTGTTCTTGCACTTTTTAAAAAAAAAATATGTCCCATCGATTCACCTCATGATAGCGATTTCCATGAATGGATTTGGTCTTACATAGCCCAAAATTCCTTATATTTTTCTGGTGTTCCAGAAGTGAATTGGAAGTGAATTCCTACCTGCCTTTTTCTTTCAAAAAACACCATACATGAAGCTGGTATGACTAGGCAAGTTTTTACTATCTCTGCACAAATCAGTAGTGTGATATACCGATATAGCTCTTTTTAATAAAAATGGAACACCACCACTCCCTGCCAAGATATAGTGATTCTTTTTTCAGTGTCCTTCACTATGAAAAACAATACATTGAGTATATGTTGTGGGCAGAAGCCTACCCCCAGTAAAAGCTAATTTGAACCAAGACTGGATGTCCTGACAATATTTTTGAACCCTGAAATCTATATGAAGCGAAGTGCAGAGGGAGGAGATGGAGTACAGCAGTCTCTGGTCTGCTTCTTGGTTTGCGTATAACACACTACTTATAACTCACGCACCATACCAAGATGTCTATTAGGTGTGTGATATCCCTAGGGCTCTTATAAAGATTTCTGCAAAAGATTACTTACCGTTTTGGCAGGCTCAATCACATTCTGGAGCTGTCTACCTTTCTTTATTGCATATATAGGCAACACACTGCAGTCAGGATTCCAAGTTCAGCGCTGGAATTAAGTGTTCATCTGAATATGTGGATTAGTGCTGCATCCATGCAGTCTTCTACCAAGTTCAGAGACTCAGTGTAAATACAGAGATTTGCCACTGTGAATAAGGCCAGATGAGGATGAGAGACTATAATAATAATAGGCTGAAAGTATAATTAGATGGTTCCTGAAACACTGTGAATACAGTCACTTGTGATATAAATGATCTGTAACTGGTGTATCATAGAATTAGGAATATACCAAAAATAAATAATCTGTGCTTAAAGGTATACTCCAAAAAGAAAAGGAGGATAGAATGAAGGTGATATCACTGAGAAATTTTCCCTGTAGGAACAAAAGAAAACATAACCTAAAATGTGCTATAGAAATCCTAATATACAGAAGGAGATGTTATTAGAAACATTATTGTTTAGAAAATCTTTGTCAGCATTATGGAAATTATATCAAAGTTCAAACACTGGTAGGCTTTTTTACTCATAAATCATAACATAAATTAGAAATGTCCAGTAGCATCAAGTAAAATAAGTAAATGTCAAAATAATTTATCACAAAATCATTGTCACCGTCACCAGCTGTGGTGAACAGGAAACAGGAAAACAGGAAACAAAAATTAAAAATCTGACTTTTCTTAATGAAGCACTTCAAACCTCCTTGTTTGTTTTTCATATTTCAGTGAAGATCAGGTTTATGATCAACTTGAGTTACTTACATACTTGGACTTTCCTAAATCAGCCTTGTTTTATACCTGCTTTATCTAGCTAGTTCTACAAAATTGATATGTGGAAGTGAATTCCTACCCACCTTTTTCTTTCAAAAAGCGGCACATATGAAGCTGGTATGACTAGGCAAGTTTTGATTATCTCTGCACAGATCTATTTGTTATGGGAAGAAAGGAGAGTGCATTCCAAAATCATTCCTGCAAATTTAACAGTATTTCCTGGAAATCTGTACTGAAACTCCCCCACCACCACCACTATCCCCCTCAAAAAAACCCCCACCAAAAGACCACAAAACAAACAAACAAAAGAACTGAATAAGACCTTGGATAGTTCTTTTTACACAGTCTCTGTTCTTATTTTGGTTTTGCTCTTGAGCCTGCATTTGGCTGCATATTTAGTGCTTCCACTCAGAAATGGAGTGCGTGCTCAAATCTGTATTTATTTGGGATGCATACCCTTTTTATCATTTAAGCTGTTTTCATACATTCTTCTCTAGCTAAAGCAACGCTGGTGAAATAATTACCACCTTCAGTCTGTTGCAGTAGCTAGAGGTTACTGCCTCCTCTAATCTCCCAGTGGAACTGCTTGTATAAGCAATTCCTAAGCTGTTTCAGTTCCAATCAGTCTGATTACCAAAATTCTACTATGTATGCTCTATTTGTTAACTTGGATCATTTAGCTAAGAAGCATACAGATAAGAAAAGCCATCAGATTAGAAAAAGGACTACCTTCTACAGGGAATATTGACACAAAAAGAGAAAGAAGGGCAGGGGGAGCAGCAATTACTTCAAGCTGGTATGACTTCAAACAGAAGAATATATCTGCATCAAGTTAGCCTTAATGCACAGTAAAATATATATAGTGGTTTATACTTCATACCAGAGCAAATCTGATTTACATCAGCTGCAGGAGAATAGACAACACCAGACCTAGCATTAAGTTAGATTTTCATAAACAGATGATACTTGATCTAGCATAACCTCTTCTTAGACAAAGTTACTCTTTCAAAAATGTTAATAAATATGATCTGGCAGAGAACGTTTATAGCAGTTCAGCAGTATGTCTTATCTGGATTCAGTATTTCTGGTCTGTGCTCACTGAAAGCACAGTTAATATCCCACAGAGGTGATCTGAGTCCCTCAAAACAGGAAAGAGTACACCCATTTCTAAATTAGAAAAAGAAAAAATTAAAAATTAATTTTTTTAACAAAGAAATATAGCAGGGAAAAGAAAGTAAACAATGCATTTCTCAAGCTTTGTAGACGTACACAAATGGTGCAGAAAAATATAAATTAAGAAAAAAGGTAGAGAGTAACACTACCAAGTTAAGTGACAATCAAGCTCTACCTGGATGAAGTATTTTAAATACTTCTACCCATTATTGTGCACAAACTGTTTCTTTCTTCAACATCAGGTATATGCTATTTTTAATCTATATATTATTTTTCTCTTATTTTTCTATTATACCTACAACCTATATACAGCAACTTAGTTACATACGGTTTTGATCCTAACATTGGGAATAATGTAGAATTGTTTGCTGTACCTAGTGTGTCTTTCTCTTCTTCACAGTATTCTGATTTACTCTAATTTTATCAGAAGATCTCTTAGCATAAGAGTAAGCAATTTTGCACCATACCTATGTCATGTTTTGTTGAATCCCCATCAAGATGCTAGTGCCCTGCAGCACCTGGAAATGTGCACTGATCTTCTGCAACACTAGTTTCATCTCTTCAAGACTAAAATTGATTTTTCTCAAACTGGCATGTAAAGGTCCAAAGTGCACTCAGTGATCCATAGCTCAAGTAAGTGTAACAATACCAGCCTCAGTGGTTGAAGAGCAGTAACTTTTAAAGTCTTTGCAAGCAACAGTGCAAGAAAAAACAGATAGTAGTGAAGAATTTATCTTGTAAAATGCCAGGCAGTCAAGTTATTTTACTGCTGCTGGAGGCTATTGTCAAAGTTTCTAAGTAAATGGTAGAAATAGTTTTCTTTAATTGGAAAGAGCTGGGATACCATGGTGACATGCTTATTTTAGCAAACCTAACAAACTGATAAAAAAGGATTTCTAAACTCAGATTTTATCACTGCATGATTTTCCCAGTTCTACGGTTCACTGTAAAAGGCTCAAATCCTCCCTTCTGAACACTGAAATAGGAGTGAAGGCGTTAGAGTCTCTCCTTGCTCTCCCCCGCCACACAATCCTGTTTATAAGGCCTAAGTTTATTGAGGGGAAAGCAAGTAGAAGTTAGAATACACCTTTAAACACAAAGACCAATCAAGTCTCGCATTTGCTCAGTCCTCAGTAACAATTCCCTGGTAACTCATGCACTTCCCTAACGTAGCAGAGCACTACACATCTTGGAAAGGACGCGCACAAGCACTAGCATCACCAGCAACAGCAGGCTCCCTGCTACTCTTACGCTGTGATTCTTCCTTACAATGTGGGGCCTCAGATGTGATCTCAGCTGTAAAGTCTCTTATCTGTTAGTTAAGAAAAAAGTTAAGCAGCCTAAAGATAGAACATCATTTAAAGCATCTGTGACTTGTTCTGGCCTTTCACAGTTTCTCTGAAGTATATTTGAATAACAAAATGTTTACTACTACTGAGTACTGAAATAAAAACCTGTAAGTTATGCACAGTTCACATTTCTACCTGTACTGGTTCCTGCAGAGTCCAGAGCTTCAAAAAGCCTCTTTACTTAAATCTCATTATTTGTATATAAACAAAGGAGATTTTCACAAGCCCATGGAGGGGTGGCACATAGGCACTTTAGACATTATAACCTCTGAAAGTAGACATCTTTGCAGTTACAAGTGAAAAGTGACCTCTGTGGTTTTAGTTTCTATTTTTTTCTTATTGAATGTGATATTTCTGTCTTTTTTTCTCCTACTGTCAAACAAGGATTGTAAAAATTTAGGGCCTGGGTCTCTAGAAGAGCTTTTAGAAGGCCATTCAAAATGAACAGATGTTGTAGATGCTTGGCATTTTTTAAATTCAAACATAAACAGGTAAGCATATCTCAGAGGCATCAGGTCCTGAACACATTTCCAACATGCAGGAAAGGACTCAGGGGTCCTAGTGGCCAGTAGTGTGCTCTGGAACCAAAGAATGCTAAGCGCATCCTGGGCTGCATTAACCAAAAACTTAAATTATTTTTTTCCCTCTATTTGGCTCTTGCAAGGTTGAACCAAGAGCACTGTGTCCAGTTTGGGGCTTCCCAGTACAAGACAGACATGGATAAACTAGAGACACTCCAGCAGAAGGTCATCAAGATCATTAGGAAGCAGGAGTGTGACATACACAGAGAAAATGGAGTTGTTCAACTTTAAGTACAGAAGGACAAGGGTAGAATCTTAATGTTATGTTCAGCTACCTAACAGGAGGGTACAGTGAAGATGGAGTCAGACTCTTTTTGGACATATATAGTGGTTGGACAAAAGGAAACAGACACCAGCTGTAATAAAGGAAACTCCATTCAGATACTGAGAGAAATAAATTTCAAAATGAGAGTGGTGAAATATTGGAACAGGGTCCCAGAGAGTCTGTGAAATTGTCGTGGTTTAGGCCCAGTGCATAACTGAGCACCACGATGCCCCAAAAAAAGGGCTAGTCAAAATAAGGACTGGGAGGGCTTCTCACCACTTAAACAGGTCACAGGCAAAAGACAGACTCATCATAAGGAATAAAAAAAAAAAAAAAAACCCAATTTTAATTTGTTACCGACATCAGAGTAGAACAATGGGAGATACAACCAGATCTTAAAATCAAAACACCTTCCCCCCACCCCTCCCTTCTTCCTGGGTTCAGCTTTGTCCCTGGTTTCTTCACCTTCCCCCTCTCACTTTGCCTTGAGCCGCAAGGGGATGGGGGTGGGGTTTTGCAGTCAGTCTTCCTGCAAGCACTGAAAGCACTTCCTGAAAGCACTTCTTCAAGTGCTTTCTTAGGACTAGGGAAAAAAAAAACAGACCAGTGTGTCTCTCTGCTTCCACGTGCCCCCCTTTCCATAGGGGAAAAAGTCCTCAAAAGTCCAATAAGGATCTGCCCACAGCTGCAATTTCCCTCACACACAAAACTGCTTCAGCCCAAATCCACAAAACTCCAACCTGTGTCTGCCCATGGTCACAGTTCCCTCACACACGACCAGTCGACCCGGCTCTTGCCACGGGTTGCAAATGGGAAACCTGGGCTCTGTGTCCTCCTCCCTCACACAAAAACCCAATACAGAAATCTCTGTCCTTGGAGATATTAAAAACTTGACAAGTCATGGCACTGCTCTAAGAATACCTTGCTTTGGGCAGGTCTGGGACCTGATGACGTTCAGTGTTGCCTTCAAACCTATATTGGTCTATGATTCTATGACAACAAGTTGACCTGATACCTCTGGACCTGCTAACTGTAGAGTCCAGAATATCGAGTATGGCCATGGAATATCTTGATGCTAGCTGCTTAGCTTGATACCATTAAACTGAGGTAGATAAAATTGAGATTAATAATAATATTTAATACTAAATCACAAGTTAGAGAAACAACCATCTCCTACTCCTTTCACTACACTACACATCAAAATGTGTCTTCTTCCTTTTGCATTCATCTAATTATGTGGATCATAGAAGCATATCATAGAATGGTTTGGCTTGGAAAGGATCATATAGTTCCAACCCACCTGCCATAAGGAGGGTCACCACCCACCAGACCAGGTTGCCTAAAGCCCTCTCCAACCTGGCCTTGAACACTTCCAGGGAGGGGGCACCCACAACTTCCCTGGGCAACCTGTGCCAGTGTCTCACCACCCTCACAGTAAAGAATTTCTTCTTCACTGGAATCTAGTCTAAATCTACCCTTTTCCAGTTTAAAACCATTACCTCTTGTTCTATTGCTACCTGCCCTTGGGTAGGTAGGGAGGGAATTTTTATTCCCTCCCCAGCTTTCCTATAGGACTCCTCCAGGAACTGGAAGACTAATAAGGCTCCCGCAGAGTCCCCCGTCTCCAGGCTGAACAGCCCCAACTCTCCCAGTCAGTCCTCGTAGGTGAGGTGCTCCAGCCCTCCAGCTTTGTGGCCCTCCTCTAGACCCTCTCCAACAGCTCCATGTCCTTCTTATTTTGGGGGCCCCAGAACTGGAAGCAGTACTCCAGGTGGGGTCTCACCAGAGCAGAGTAGAGGGGCAGAATCACCTCCCTTGCCCTGCTGGCCACACTTCCTTTGATGCAGCCCAGGATGCTGTTGGCCTTCTGGGCTGCAAGCACATATTGTCAGCTCATGTTGAGGTTTTCATTGAGCAACAACCTCAAGCCCTTCTCCTCAGGACTGCTCTTGAGCCATTCTCTGCCCAGCCTGTATTCGTGTTTGGGATTGCTCCTACCCAGGTGTAGGACCTTGCACTTGGCCTTGTTGAACTTCATGAGGTTGGCATGGGCCCACCTTAGCTTGTCCAGGTCCCTCTGAATGGCTTCCCTTCCTTCCAGGATGTCAACCACACTACACAGCTTGGTGTCATCCGCAAATATGCTGAGGGTGTGCTCGATCCCACTGTCCATGTTGCCAACAAAGATGTTGAACAGTACCGGTCCCTGGGGAACGTCACTCATCACTGATCTCCATCTGGACATTGAGCCATTGACCCCAACTTTCTGAGTGCTACCATCCAGCCAATTCCTTATCCAGCAAGTGGTCCATCCATCAAATCCACATTTCTCCAGTTTTGTGACCTGTATGTCAAGCAGAACTGTGTCAAACACTTTGCACAAGTCCAGGTAGATGACATCAGTTGCTCTTCCCTTATCTAGCAAAGCTGTAACTTCATCATAAAAGGTCACCAAATTGGTGAGACATGATTTGCCCTTGGTAAAGCCGTGTTGGTTACCACCAGTCACCGAAGCTTCGTTCTCCATGTGCCTTAGGAGAGTATTCAGGAGGATCTGCTCCATGATCTTACCAGACACAGAAGTGAGACTGACTGGCCAATAGTTTACTGGGTCTTTTTTTTTCCCCTTTATGAAAATGAGGGTTATGTTTCCCCTTTTCCAGTCAGCCAGGACTTCACCAGACTGCCATGACCTTTCAGATATGATGGATAGCAGCTTGGCAACTTCATCTGGCCAATTCTCTCAAGACCTGTGGATAGATGTCATTGGGTCCCATGAACTTGTGCACTTTCAGGTTCTTTGGATAGTCTCAAACCTGGTCTTCATTTACAGTGGGTGGATCTTCCTTCTCCCAGTCCCTTAAATGTTAACCTATATTCTGTGTTCAGTAGTAGAGAGAATTGTTTCTCATCAATCCTGTGTGCTCAAAACTATGGTTATAAAATTCTGAGCACCAAGTTTGTGCTGTTCTGACAAAATGGTAAGGAAAAGAAATGAGCTTTAGTAAAAGATTATTTCAGCTAAGATTTCCTTTCTTTAAAACTTTAATGTATCTTTAAAGAACAGATTATGCTAATTATATCTCTTGCTTGCAGTAACTTACCTTTTTAAATAATGCAGATTCTGATAATCACAATTTCAACGTAACTGTTGAAGGAAATAGCTCCAGTTGTGGATATCATTCCCAGAGTGCTTCAGGCTATAATGCCTAACAGTTTTCTAATTCTATTCACAGAAAATATAAATCAGGATTAGATTTCAATAATTTGCCCATACTCTGACAGTGATTAGCATAGTGTGCAATATGGACCACAACCTTCTAAGAAAGGTCATACAAGTAACTGTATAGACACAGTAAGGAATTCTGTCACTGTTCCCTGGTGCAAAGACTGAATTGTAACTGCGATGGGAAGCATTGCTTTGAAAAAGGACCTATCATGACAATAACGTATCCAGATGTTCCTTTCTCTCAAATACAGAGTTATTAATAGACTATTTAATCTTTACTAAAAAGAGAGCTAGTAACAGAGTCTTACTTTTAATTTTTGGTTCATTAGGTCTATTTCTTAATGTGATTAATGACAAATCACCACTTAAAGCGTGGGACATTCATCAGCAGAACTGCATGCCCTTAAAACAGGTGTTGAGGGAATTTGAGAACATTATAATGCCAAGTTTTACTACTTCTATAACAGTCTAAAATGAAAAATTGCCAAAGACCAGAAACCATTACAATCTTGAAATAGGAATTAATTTTTCTGTATTTATTTTGACCTTTTTCTCTGAAGTTGCAAGGTTTTCATAAATCTGTATGTGGAGGGCACATGACTATAGATGTAAATATGAACGTAGGAAAGCTAGAGAATAAGAATGAATTCCAATTTCAAAATTTTCCAGTGCGGAATGTGAGGCAACAGGAAAATGGAACCTTTCTTGCAGCTAGAAACTAGGTTTGGTCAAGATTTGTCCATGTTAATGGAGGAAATGGCTATGGAATCTTGATTATCAGGAGAGGAAAATAAGACAGACCATAAAAAGCATGAAAATCTAGAATATAAGTATATAGAATTAACAACTATGTAGAATACAGATCTAGAGCACATTCTACATATAATACAAAAGTAATACAACTGACTTTTAAGCACCTATGGAATTACAGCACGAAAGATCAGTTCTCAAAATGAGTTGTCTATTGCACAAAATAATTAATGAAATTTTAAGGAACTCCCTAAAATGTTAAAGTTATGAGATTAAATAATTAATTAAAAATAATTAAAGTAGCTATTACTAATTACGACTTTAACATCAGTGCACTTAAAAACATATTTTTATCAGATGTCATATTTTGATATTTATGTTTCTTGTTGACGTGGTTTAGGCCCAGTGCATAACTGAGCACCACGATGCCCCAAAATGGGCTAGTCAAAATAAGGACTGGGAGGGCTTCTCACCACTTAAAAAAGGTCACAGGCAAAAGACAGACTCATCATGAGGAATAAAAAACAAAACAATTTTATTTTGTTACCAACATCAGAGTAGAACAATGGGAGATACAACCAGATCTTAAAGTCAAAACACCTTCCTCCCACCCCTCCCTTCTTCCCGGGCTCAACTTTTGTTCCCGGTTTTCTTCACCTTCCCCCTGTCCCTTTGCCTTGAGGTGCAGGGGGATGGGGGTGGGGGGTTTGCAGTCGGTTTTCATGCCATGTGCTTCTCAGGAGTAAGAAAGACTCCATGCGGTGTCTCTCTCTCTCTCTCTGCTTCCGCGTGGCCCCCTTTCCATAGGGTAAAACAAATCCTCAAAAGTCCAATATGGGTCTGCCCACAGCTGCAGTTTCCGTCACACACAAAACTGCTTCAGCCCAAGTCCTCAAAACTCCAATCTGGGTCTGCCCATGGTCACAGTTCCCTCACACATGACCAGTCAACCTGGCTCTCGCCATGGGTTGCAAATGGGAAACGTGGGCTCTGCGTCCTCCTCCTTCCGCTCTTTTCTTTCCTTCAAACCAACCTTGGTGTTCTTCAAAGTTGTTCTCCTCGGGCCCCACTCCTTTCTCTGCTGCAGCTCTCTTCTGATGGTTCTGGAGATCCTGGCTCTCTCTCTCTCTTTTTTTTATTTTTTTTTCCGGAGGAAGCTGCAGCGGGGCTTAAGCTTAAGTTGCGGTCGGGGTTGGCCAAGCCCAGCCGGGCAAGGCCGGGGCCGCGCCAGCCGCACCTTGGGCCACGCTGGTCAAGGCCAGTGCCAGAGAGAGAGAAAGGCATGCCCTGCACCCCCCTTAAATACATGAATTCGCAGGGGTGCTGATTAGCTTGGCCGTGGTCAGAGGTGGTTCTGACAAAGGAAAAGGGGGAGCTTTTCAGGTAGCTTCTTAAAGGGCCATCTCCATAGCCCTTCCCCTGTTACCAAAGACACAACTAAAATCCCCTCATAGAAAACCCAATACACTTGTTTTACCAGAAGTCATCAGTAACTTTTGCTTTTCTGCACAGTTCTGTTAATTTTTTATTTTATCTTCCTTCTCTTCCCCAACCCTGTCTGTCTTGCCCTGTTATTCTCTGGAGTGAAAACTTGTTTTTTTGTTATAGGCCTGCAGAGAGCACTGCAAAAACTGGCCATGATCCACAAATGGGGTGTTTAAGCAATAGGATACAAATAAATAAATAAAAGGATGTTTATCGCACTTACATACTTACAGAATTATATGATTAATGGATATTAAACACTGGTTTTATTAATTTAGGAAAACAACAAAGGAAAGTCTGATTGGTAAACAAATCTTTAAAAAAATATATCAACACAATCTGTTGAAGATATCACCAGAAAAACCTCCTGGTTCTGTCTTCAAAGGCAGAGCATATTCTTAGAGAACAAAAAAGAAAATAAAAAGCTATGCTGTCTGTGAAAAGGCGGCCTTTGAATTATACAGTGTCTTAGTGTGACACTGTGGAAGACTTAAGACTGACTCTTTGGTATTGAATTTAAAGAGACGTTGCAAAGTTTGACCCCAAATAAACATTTTTCATAGGTCAAATTTATTCAGAACTCGCCATTATAAAAATGTACATTCATATCAGAATGATACTTTTTTTTTAATCATTGAGGGGATGGTGAAGTAATGTTAATGTCAAGTATTAAAAATTCCAGTCTGAAAATTGTCACCTGAATGATGACCTTGTTTTGCCATTGTTTCAATTCAGGTTATCCCAGGAGCCAGAGCCTGTGTGGACACTGGGCAGATCCAGGACTAAGAACAGAGAAGTAGCTCAGGTCTGCCCTTCTTTTGGCTTCTGGACTCTTGATCAGGTCTTGACCTCCAGACACAGTCATTCTTGCTTGTAAAACAAAACACTATTTTTTATACATCTGCAATTTCATTCAATATATCACAAACTGCTTTCAGAACACTTGTGAAAAAAAAACAATTTAAGAGCACTTTCGCTTTCTGACACAGTTCTACCTCATGAAAAAGAATCCAGAACTTTTAAATGGTGTAATAATAATAAGGAACATAAAAATGAAGACTTTGAAGTGCAAATGTAGCTATGTCTCTATTGTCTTTGAGGACTATGTCAGGGAGAGACCCTTGATCTCTGAGACACTTGGTATGGTAAAAATCATACTAGGATTATCTTCTTCCAAATCACATTAGTGTCACAGACCAATACAGTGGGTGGTTTTCTTCGTAGCATGATGTATGCTGGATGACCTTGATTGCTGTGCAAGAATGTTTGAGAATCATAGAATGGTTTGAGTTGGAAGGGACCTTAAGGATCATCTAGTTCCAACCACCCTGCCATGTACAGGGACACATTCCACTAGACCAGGTTGCTCAAAGTCCTGTCCAACCTGGCTTTGAACACTGCCAGGGAAGGGGCATCCACAACTTTCGTGATACTATGCCAAGATGATATTGGAAAAGCTCTCAAATAGGTCATTTTACTTTTCATATCCGTATTCTTCTGTTTATTTCTAAACCTAACTTCTAATTCATCCTCTTAAGTATTTCTAAAATAATGGTATTCCTAAATAATAATTGCTAAAACTTCTCATAGTCTGTTTTACCTTCTTAACAACTGTACTTACAAAAATGAAATTTCATCCTTATTCTCATCTATACCTTTGAGTATTCTTCTACTATTTTAAAATCAACAATCTGCTAATAATAGATATTTCTCACAAGATGTGTTAAGTGGTCTTTTACAAATGATGTTTTATGGCAATGGATTACTGGTAACATGCCAGCCATCTAAATCAGAATAAGTTTTAACAAAAGTGGAAGATAACCTTTTTGAGTAGTTATAAATAGAAACTTTGTATTTAACTTTTTGCATATTTAATTTTATATTTCCATTTGCAGTTATTAGAATCCTTTAGTATATATAAAATTGGAATAAATATGTACCTGTTTTAGAATGAAAAAAAAAATAATAAATGGAATCAATCAAGGAGAAGCAGCATCAGATCTTGTCTTTCACTGATGATTAACCCTCTTAATGCACACTTCTACCCAGGCAAGGCCAGAGTTGAAGTTATAGCTGTTTCTCAGGGAAGTTGTTCTATTTGCCTAGTTTTGACTGGCTGGGACACAAAAATCTATTGCTTTTCCAAGCCATACAGCTGGAGGTTGAACAGCATTGTTAGCTTTTCAAAAACATAAGCTCTGAGTTTTGTCTGATTGTATTTGAAATAAACCACAACTTTACCAACTAATGCTTGTCTAGTATTGCCCACCACCTGCATGTCCTTCTGGTCAGTGTCAATCACCGTACAGCACTGTGTCATTTTACTTGGAAAAACAGAATTCAGAGCAGATTAACAAAGAAGAAATTACCATTTTTGTTGACCTTAAGTCTATTGCCCAGCTTTTATCTATTCAAGCAGTCATACTCATGCATAGAAAATGAAAAGAATAATTAGCACAATTTATATTTTTGCATATGATGAAAGTCTATCTTATTCATCATTGAGAAAAAACTTCTAGCAACAGAATATGAGTTTACTTTTTTTCTCTCCTAGTTAACTATCTTCTACTGTTTTTAGCTGACCTCACATTATTTGTCCTGGTCAACTTCTGGCCAACATACTATTTTAGAAGTATTAAGGGACTTTGTTTTTAAATTTTGTTTCCAAGCAATCAAATGTATTTGTCCTCTTTGCTTTGCTCCTCTGTTTACATACTGTCTAGTGAAGTTTTTTTTTGACACTATATGAGATGTACTGTAGAGATAGCATTGTTTCTGCTTACTAAACCTCTGTGCCATGAAAAGATACTACCTGAGAAATGAATTAGGCATCAATTGGTTTTTATATCCCCATATAAAGCAAGTATGAAATAAATCAAATTATTGTTTAGTATACTTAATTATCTTTTAATGTGTCTCAAGTCACATAGCATATGTCCTATAAAAAGCTCTTGGTTTGGTCCTCTGAACATGTCATGTATACGCTAATGATGAGAGATGGCACAACATGTTCTTGCAAGAGTCAGAATCACTGGGAAAAAAAATGAATTCCAAAATAGAGTCCTACTCTAAAAACTGTGTTACTACAGGCATATTTGATTTTGAAAAGGGTACATTAATTAGAAATACCTTTCCCTGAATACAACAAATAATCCACTTTACTATTTAATATTTATCATAGAATGATTGAGGTTGGAAGGGGCCTCCTGTGTTCAGCTTCTCCAACCCCTTCCCCAAAGCAGAGTCAACTAGTGCAGGTTGCCAGGGGCCTTGGTCCAGTCTCATCTTGACTATCTGCAAGAAAGCATATTTCACAGCCCATCTGGGCAAACCTACTTGACCATCTTAATTGTGTTTTCTTACGTTTAACTTGAATTTCCTGTATCATGATTTGTGCTCATTACCTCTCATCCTGTCACTGGGCACCACTGACGTCTGGCTGTAATTTTCAAAGAGACTGAATTTAATAGTAGTTTGTACTGGGGGAAAAAAGGTGTTTGCAGTTCAGGAAAAATGCAAAAGGTGCCACTTAGTGCAAAATATGCTTTCTCCACAACTGAATTATTGTTTATGGTGGACACTGGATTCTCGGAATGTGATAAAACACCTTTCAGTAATAAATACATTGAAGCACTTTGAAAGCTGAAAGAAAGAGCAGTTTGTTTGTAAGTGATTTAATAGTATTTGTTTGGCTCTAAACAAAAATGTGGAATAATCCAAATTATTTTGTGGCCTAATAACACTGAGATCAGCAAATTCCAGTTACGGGAGCGCACACTTAGTCATTAAAATCTAGGTCATGGGTATCACTAACTATAATTTTACTTTGCCTATATATACTTACATTAACAAATTTATATATCTATGTATGTATCTATGCATGTAATGTCATGTATTCAGTTGGGCAACATTTCCCTTTACTAAGTTCTCAATTTTTTAACAAGCCTAAGGAACCTGTTAAATGTCTACAATATGTTCACCTTTCACAGTGCATAATAAAGTCAAACACACTCTTACAGCTACTTCATTGCAAACATACTGGCAAAGAAATGAAATATTTAAAGGAGTGAACTCATCTGAAGGTGGTGATTGAAAGCATTTTCACATCTCAGGAAAGGAGCATTTGAACATTGCTAGTCACAGACATCCTGTCAGGCCACATGTGCTATCACTTTTGGTACAGCGTCTTCAAGCATCAAAGTGAATGTTTGCCATTGATTCTACAGTAAAATTAGATTAATGCATTGTACTCATGGGTTGTTGTATTCAAATTATAATTTTTGGTTGCTTCCTGCTATTCAGTAGGAAATAACCAGCTCCACATGACTCATCATGTTGTGGGAGTTCAGTGCCAAGCCTGCTTGCACACAAAAGAAAATTACATAATTACACTAATTTTTGCAAATCAAAAACTTCTTTGTAATTGCCTTAAGATTATTTTCTATTCCATTTTCAGAAGATGCTTCCCTGTGTAGCTATTTAGCAGGAACATTTATTATAAAAGTTAATTATAGCTTCTTAAAGAATTAAACAGGGGGTTTTGATTCTTTTGGGTTTTTTAAACCAAAGAATATCTCTGTTATACACATTTCTGAATTTTGGGGTTATGTTTTGGGATTGCTCACATTCTTGACAATCTGATTAAGGAAATGTCATTTGATTTTACTGTACATTTATCTGATCTGTAATTCATATTTTATTGAAAAAATAGACTATTGGGCAAAAAAAATTCCAAACAAATTAGCATTGCTCTTCTTAACAGTCTCTGAACTAGTTTTAACTTAAGGAATGGAAAAATTACTGAAACATTTTAAATAACATGTTATTTCAATGTACAGATGAAAACAGACAAGACTTTCAAAACACCAGTTCATTGGAGGAAAGAAGGGCCAGGGAGAAAAATTATTAAAAAATAAAATTTTTCCACTTTCTGACATTTATTTTTGTAGGTCTTCTTGGAGTCCAACACTGCCAATCCAGTAATCAGCAGCTATTTCTGATGTTTCTTCCTAACTTAACTACAGACTGCCACTTTAGAGAATGTTATTGCCTAGGAAGACTGAACTGGTAAGGGGGAGAAAGAAACCAAGAAAATCACTAGTAATTACTGTTATGTCAATTTGGAGGATGACTGGAAGCATTAAAAAAATCTATCCTTATTCCTTACAATAGAGTAGAACCTGAAAAAAGTCTCAGCTTCTTGAACCATGGCTCTGTCTGGTTCCTGAAAACGTCAGTTTCACTAAACAGGATTTCTAGACTGCATATAAGTGGGGAAAAGTAATAAAGGATTTCTCACAATTTAATGATAACTGGTCCCAGTTCTGTTTAGCCAATTGTAATGCATCAGAAAATTGGATTTTGATGAGGTTTCTGCACCTTAATTTCCTCTCCCTATGCATTTCCTACAAAGAGCTATTACAAAAAATACTGACTGAAAGCTAGCCTACACTCTGCATACTTCAAGATGTCTTGTTGCCTTTGTGAACATTAGACGCCCTGCTTATATTTACCACCTACTAACAGGATGGGACAAAAACCAGAATGCATGCTGTGAAACTCACTGACATTTTCTTTCATCTTTGGCACTTTCCTCTGCTTTTCTTTGAATGTTCTGCAAAGCTGCTCTCTATTTCTCGCTTTTCCCCTTTGCCTCCTTACGTTGAAAGCAGAGAAAGGGTAAAGAATTCTTAGTCTGATACTGTGTAGGTTACAAAACATTTCTTTTCCCCCTACTTTGGGGACAACTTTTGAGACACATTTCATAGCTGCTTGACAGATCTACAACTCCTCCTGCCCAAATCCTGGCTGAATTCCAGTCTCGTAATTACATTCCACCTACCTAAAATTCTCCCTTTAGTTCAAGTGGGACAGTGTGCCATTTTCTGAGCTCTGTTACTTTGCTTATAAACTCCCACTGAAACTAAAGAGAAAGGCAGGCAGGATTTGGTTCACTGGTCTAAAAACCTTATATACAATGAACCAATTGTTCAGTAAAGCTAGTGAAACTATTTCCATAGACCTAGGCTGGAATAGTGAATCAAAAGCTGTTGCAGACCTTATTAACATACTGGTCTGTGACAGCATGTAAGCTCCTTTTCTGCTTGATTCAAAGTGGTGTGGGATGAAAATATTTTGATATGTAATCTGGAACTCATAAGCCAATGCCCAATACAAACTTTGTAATAACATTCCTCCTCTCTGAAAAAAATTTGAGCGACTCCATTTTTACTTCAGTGGGGGAATTAAAAGTTTCCAAAACCCTGTTTTCCAGAAAAGAGAAATGTCAGTCATTAAGGAATTAGCTTTTTAGATTCTAATGTAAATCTCACTCTTGGATTAGAGGAGTGACTTAAATCTTGTAGAAGTTCTAGGCTTTCCTTTCTTTGTTAACACCTTCCAGTCATCTGAGTTTCGATTTGTACTTGAAAAATAGTATTAAACATTTGCAATGCTCTAACTTCTAGTCACTTATGAAACCTAAAGTGAAGAGCACCAGTGTAGACAGTAGAAGGGCTGATATTTACAAGGTAAAAGCAGTTAACATGAGTTGTATGTGAACTATTAAGTAGTAAGATTTTCAAAACTTCTAACTTCTTTTGGAGGTACTAAGGTGGCATCTTGATGCATATGAAAAGAGTGGCTATAACTCTGGATACAAAAACTTGATCTTTGAGAAAGAAAAATCATCAGGATATTAATAAAATAAGTAAAATTATATGAGGTAGAGTTAAAACAGACAGACAAAAGAAAGTTAAAAATAAGGACAGTAGAAGAGAAGGTAAATTGATATCACCTCTTGCTCAGGGTTTGAATTAATTCTTTTACATCATTTATGGCAGAATGATGTATTCAGTATTTTCTTTTCTCTGTTCTGTTCATCTTAGTAAAGTTTGCGGTATTTAGATTTGCTACTCAGTTGACAGAGGGATTTTATCAGTAATTTGCTTTGGTTGCTCAGTGATTGCCAGTCTGTTGTGATATATATTCACACAGAACATATTTTTTTGCCTACTGAGTAGGAAGACTGGAAAGCAAAGAAAAAATCGGTCTGGACATGGTGACCTTCACTGTGACTTTTACTAAGTGACTTAATGGTTGCTATGAATTTGTGTGACTCTCATGCTCTGTTAGAAACAGTGTGATAGACCTGATGGCTATACACAGCACGCACCCAAATGACACATTTTTCCATTTGTATCCCAAGAAAGCACTCTGAAACATGCTGAGTGCTGAGTATAGAGCGGGCTTGATCTGATGGCTAAAAACCTGAAATTGGAAGCCAGAAAAGCCTGTTTTATTTCTCTTGTTTCCTCTACCAATTCTTACACTGTAGGAAAAGTCACTCACTTAACTTCTCTAAGAACATCCTATATCTTCAAGAAAGAAAAAAAGAGTCTTGGCAACTTTACAAGACAAAGACAAGATTTTGTCTGCTACTCTGAAAATGTAGAAGCCAACAAAAGCTGGATATCTGGTGTAGCAGGATGCTACTTGCCCCACTCTGTGTGCTCTCTGGTAAAAGAAAAGTACCTGTGCCTTGGTGTTGGAAAATACTCTGGACCAGCCAGACCCAGACAGAGAAAAATAAGAAACTGATAAAAGGAGACAGTGTTGTTATGAGATAAAAAATATTTTGCTAAGCTAGGATTGCTGAGCAAAGAGGTTTGGCTTTGCAACAAATGACTGACAGTGAATCACTTTATTCTATAAAAGCCCTGTCCCATTCTTGATCAGGCAGGATCCTTACACACTTCCTCATGAGGTGTGTTTGATGATTCCCCACCTTGAGAGGGGACACCCCTTGAACAGTTACTCCTTGAAAGCTGAGAGAAAGGGAACTACCCATGGTCATCAGATAGGGTAAGTAACATCAAACCCTATTTAATAATTCCGCTAGCTTTAAAAAATTAATTATTGTTCTAGATCTAGTAAATGCCACTTAATAAGTAGTTGCTATAGCACTTATATTGTGTAGTATACAGTCCGATTTATGTCCTTTACCCCAATCACATTATTATCACCTATAATAAAATTTTATGTACTTTAACAAATGAACAAAATGCATATTACAGTCATTTATGTGTGGAAATAGTTATCTTTCTACTTCAAAACCATAGACTGCCAAATTCTGATCTTAGGGACATGTTAACAGTACAAGGCCAGTGCCACAGGGACAATTACACACAGAATCACAGAACACAGAATCACAGAACGTCAGCGATTGGAAGGGACCTCAAAAGCTCATCCAGTCCAATCCCCCTGCCGGAGCAGGAACACCCAGATGAGGTTACACAGGAATGTGTGCAGGTGGGTTTTGAATGTCTGCAGAGAAGGAGACTCCACAACCTCTCTGGACAGCCTGTTCCAGTGCTCTGTCACACTCACTGAGAAGAAGTTTCTTCTCAAATTTAAGTGGAACCTCCTGCGTTCCAGTTTGTGTCCGTTACCCCTTGTCCTATCATTGTTTGTCACCGAGAGGAGCCTGGCTCCATCCTCGTGACACTCACCCTTTAAATATTTATAAACATGAATGAGGTCTCCCCTCAGTCTCCTCTTCTGCAAACTAAAGAGACCCAGCTCCCTCAGCCTTTCCGCATAAGGGAGATGCTCCACTCCCTTGATCATCTTTGCAGCCCTACGCTGGACTCTCTCCAGCAGTTCCTGTCCTTCTTGAACTGAGGGGCCCAGAACTGGACACAATATTCCAGATGCGGTCTCACCAGGGAAGAGTAGAGGGGAAGGAGAACCTCTCTCGACCTACTAACCACCATTACAATATATATCAATGATCACTAAATGTATATCATACGAAACTGCATCTGAACTCAGTAGTTAGCAAATACATTACAGCTCACTTGCTTTTCCATTATTAACATTTGCATCTGCTGTACCTCATCTCTGATCATTTTGTCTAGTGCTAATGTTTTACCTTTTTCTTCAGAACTATTGCAGATGTTTACTGACTATATGCAAACTGCAGCTGTCTTTTAAATAAGCTACAATTTTATCAGAAAATGTGCTGGACATCAGAAGAAAATTTCACTAGCAGTAGGTTTCCCAGATGATGAAGGGACAGAATGCTAAGAAAATCTAATTTACTTTTTGTGTGAGGTAGAAGGGTTATATTCGTCTGGGCCTTTATTCCTGTGCATGCCACTTTGCAAATAAAACACACCACACAAGTACTGTATGAAGAAAAGCATCATTAATACTAAGCTAGTCTTGAGTTGCACAAGAATATAAAATACATTGGTTCTAGTTAAAATCAATTTTGCCTTGGAAATAAGTATTGGTTTCACTTTCTTTCTCTCCCCAGAACACTTAGACAGATGGAAAACACCACTGTAGCTGCTGTATATTAAAGTGGTAAATATACAATCAAGCAATCCAGAAATCTTGTTGGTTGTTTCAGTAAAACCTATTTTCATTGTTTCACTGCAGAGGGGTACAGCCTCTAGAACAAATTCACAAAGTTATCTGTGTTGATTAAAAAAATGAACAATTCCTTTCCCCCCTTCCCTGTACCGACAAGATAGAATTGGAGCAGAGTAGTTTCCAGGAGTTCAGAGTCACTACTTACTATGGAATTATCAAAAGAAAGGAGAAGAAATGGAACAGCAGCCACTCATGGAATCGATCCCATTTATGTTCTGAGCAGAAATTTTTTTCAGTTTTTAATTTTTCCTTTTCAAAAAAAGTTCATTAAGAAAAGGAGCTACATGGAATTACAGAATCAAAATTTTTTATATTGTTGTAATAAATATAGCAGCTGCTGGATTCTTCATGCTTCCCCTTATATTAAGTTAAATTACTGATCTAAAATTTTTTAGTAATTACTGACTTGAAGATACTGACAAATATTCATTAGATTAGATACATAACTTTCACAATCTTTTGAAGGCCCAAATGACTTTGAATATCTTAACCATGTAAAATTAATTCAAATATTTTTCACATGTGAAAGTCAAGGAACTATAGTACTTGACAAAGATTTTCAAGATTTTCATAAGGACTTCTTCACAGTCTGTATGTAACTGAAATATATAAACAATTTCTGCTATACTGTAAAATATTCAGTAGTATTTAAAGAAGGTTTATGGATAGTACTGATTCTAGTAACCTAAAAAGGGCAGAGTTGGTAAATCTGGGGCTGTAAAACTGACTTTTAGATGCATTTCCTCAGTACTCCTTAGGCAGCATTAACTGTAACCCTTATTAACCTATTTTCACAAAATAAAAGTACAAAAGATATCAGTAGATTGATTAAGATTGGTATTATTCATCTACTACAATTTGATCAATTGAGAAAGGTAAGCAAACAATAAATAATTTTGCTTCACTTTCATTATATTCTAATGATATACACATAATTAAGGTATGGACTGAACATATTGGTTATGAACATATTTGCTTCAACATCAAGTAATTTGCCATCTGACTTGACAATAAAGTTATCTGGCTTTGCAGTGCCAGGTTTCAGATCAAAAATACCATGGTAGATTGATGCTATCTCACTCAACTGATTCAAAATTTCTCTAAACATCTGACTAATTACTTTGCATTTTATTCATTTGTTTGCTTCTGCCTGTAGATGTTAGTCTGATAGATGCAAAAACTTGTACTGCTGAATATTCCAATAATTAATAGATCTGGTAGCATTACTGTGGAAACAGAGCCTGAATCAGAGGAAAAAATATATTTCTGCTAGGCACAACTTTCTAACATTTTAATTTCTTTAACTTTCAGACTCTGGGGCAGGCAAAATAGCCTTGAAATTTAACACAAATAAAAACCAATAAAATAAATTACCTCATTCAGTTAATGAACAAGAAAGAATAAAGGTCATATACAAACCAATATGAACTGAGAGACCTTATTTGAACAAGTCTGTGCAGTCACAGGGTGACTCATCAGCAATGGGAAAACCTACAGAGATGGCCCCTGAACTGAGAAGATTTTTTTGCTGAGACTATTTCAGGTGGATAAATAGCTACCAGAGCTCATCTACAGAGCTTGTCAGAGGTCTAAGATGTATCTGTGAGATCACAGAGGTCTCAGACAGGCATAAAGGAGAAGATGTATGCTCTAGTATGTCAGGCTTGGACTATATGCTGTTAATGAAAACATTTGGTGAAGATTTTCTGTAAAGCTACTTAGGTGTGAGTTGTGAAATATGAGTAAAGAAAATTGTAAAGCATTGGAAGTGAGGAAAAAATGAACTTACAAGATGTAAACTGAAACACAGTTGTGTATGAAACTAGGACACAAAGCTTGGAAAGAACATTCTCCAGCCCAAAGAACCTCCTGCCTACTGCCAAATACTGCAGAAAGGAAACACCCACTGTGCTGATGAGAACAGTGTACTACAGCTCGAGTACATGGATGACACTGGTGTGCACTAACACAGCAGGTGCTGTGCAGCAAAGGAATTAAATATTGTAAGAGTCTTCACTCAGCAGAATCTGTTGCTTTTCCACCTCTTAGCTATTCTCTTTCACTGTGGATGATGGAGGACTGCACAATCTGGTTTAAAGTATGGCAAAAGTCATTATCTATTATAATTCCTATTTTCTTTTGTATTCTCTGTGAGGCTTCTGCAAATCCATCCGCTATTTCTCTGCTGCATTGTACAAGTCACAGATATTTGCCTTTAAAGATTAACTAATATTTTACTGAATTTCCATGCAACTGTTATGAACTGAGAATACTCTTCTGTTCAATTCTATACTTCTGCACTAGTACGGGCATTTCTCACAGAATCACAGAACGTTAGGAGTTGGAAGGGACCTTGAAAGCTCATCCAGTCCAGCCCCCCTGCCAGAGCAGGATCACCTAGAGTAGGTCACACAGGACCTACTCTACAAAACATATTTTTTGTCACACCACACTTTTATTATAAACCTCCTTTTACCTAATCAAACTGCAGCTAATATCTATAACAAAACACTTACTCATTTCTCTGTCCTTTTGATTCTTTATGTGAAATGCCACATTTTGCATGTCATTACCAAACTCTCACATAGTTGAATTCTGAGCTTCAGAGTACTTATACTTCAGAGTACTTTATACTGTATGAAATGTTATTCTTTTGGATTGAATTCATTCTTACAAAATACAGATATTTCTTCTTCCAGCTCCCCAAATACATCTTTTTTCCTGACAAATCTACAAAGCTTCCTGTAAATTAGTAACTTTGTGATTATATATACTCTTTCGACATACGGAAAAATGTTTGTTCAAACTAAGAATTAAGTGTCTGTTAACATTCTTTTCTCTCCCTGGATCTCAGACATATGCACACAGACTCACACAGTCCTCTACACCTTTTAAAATGAAACCAATTTTTCCGCTATTTTGATGCACGATGTATCAGGAGAAGAATGCTTCTAAGAGGTCTGGGTGAAACTGCTTGAAAGATTTGCTTGTTCATGATTGGATTTTCAAGATTTATATTTTTCCAAAATGACCTAGCACAGAAATCACCACTTTGTTTTGCCTAGCTGAGCACAGTGTCTCTTGTATAATTCTCCTGGGGAAAGTTACTGAGATAATGAGACATATTCATGTACCTAAAGTATATCCAATATATCTAAATGCTCCTGTACCAAAAACACATCTATGAAACCCTTACAGAGTGCAGAGAGAGACCTCATAAAGGATAAGACAGTCAGAAGAGACATTGGGGGTGGGAACTGGGATGATCATAAGCAAAGAGTTGCAAGTTCTGCCTTAGTCCTTACATACACCGAGCTTATTGTGTGTCATTACAGCACCCGAGTGCCTTTAAGCATCCTCCTGGATATTTTTAGTGCCTACTAAATTCCTATGTAAAATAAATGATCAAACTACAGTTAAGCTGAAAGGTTAAAGTATAGTCATTAAAGCAACTGAAAATTGATAAAAATCATTGCTGTTCAGTGTTTTCTCAGGCTAGGAATTTCCTTAGTTACATTTTTTCACTTATTTCTTATCTATAGTTGCAAATACTTAAAAAATATTCTTCTTTCAGAATAAAATCTAACATCTACCCTCCATAGTTCACTTTGAGTTTAAGAATTCCTAAACCTAGGACAACAGATGTCTTACATTTGGGAAGGCATTAATGTGCTTGTTCCACTTGCATTTAAAATGTCATAAATCTAAACCAGATAATATTGATTTTAATCCTTTGTACATTTCTGATGCGAAGACTAAACATCAATCATTGCACTAACTTTTGCTTTTATTCTGCAAGTCGAACAATTTAAAAATATTGGACCTGGAGGTTTGAGTCTACACATGCCTTAACTTTGTGAATAATGGCACTTGTGTAACCAATGACATGTACAGTTTTGGGACGTGTGTAGAATCTCCTTTCTTAGCATGCTTATTTCATGCAGAAGAAGACAGAATATGTTGTCTTCTGTGGATTTGGCCTGCCTAAAATGTATCAGGCAGAACTTGTGGTAGTTTTTGTTTGCTGAAAATATGAGTGCAGCTTGGCTCAATAATACTATTGTATACAAAGAATGTAAAATAGAGATTATAACATAAGATGTTAATTTTAAACCTCACTGACTATATGAAAAGAACATATCAAGGAGAAGTAGAATTGCATTTTGCACGTTGAGTTGCAATCTGGACATAATGAATCTTTACCCGTTTAATTAGTATTATATTGTAATGATATCAGGAACAGCCCATATCTAGGGACCCCAAATATTATATCCTCCTTTCAGTTATTAACAAAGGCTGGCTTGGATTTGAATCCATTTTGCAAGAGTTTCACTCTACGAACATGATTCAGAGCTAGCTTATTGCAGGAATTTAAGCTACATCAATAACTACATACTTCATTAGAAGACAGAGTTATTTGTTACCCCTTCTTAGCACCGACTGTTTCAAGAGCTGTGGTACATAGGGAGAGACAGAAATGTCTTAAAAACATTACACTTGAAAGAACAGCACATAGGATTAAATACCAGATTGACCATTGTGCTTTAAGAAAGAGTTCAGAGAAGCCAGATAACTGAAAAGCTTTATTTTTCACTCATCTTCTTCGAATCTGTTCTTACTCTTTGTTACTAGTTAATGTTTCTTATAGTTATGGAAAGTTTAAGATTGCACCATTTTCATAACATAAAAGGAAAACACTGAAATTAATGTTTCTCCTTGAAAGTTCATTGTGTTACCACCGGGTCTTCTGCTTAACCAGTAAAGTATCTACTTTAAAATCTTTTTTTGTCAGATATGCGCTAGTAAAAGTCAAACATTTTTTTAATCTAGAACATTTGAAAAAATATGTAGAGAACATTTTAACTCGAGTTTCAAGGACTACCTTCTCCTGGCTGAGCTAAAAATCTTAAAGTGATTATAACAGTGTAACACTTTTACCCTTCATTAATTATGAAAGAATAAAGGTGATAAAAACCCCACACACCTTTATTATGTGTCCTTGTGTGTTTATTTCTTAATATGTAATAACTAACTTCCTAACAGGATTTAGTATTGAGTACATCTGTTAGAACTTGTCTTCAATCAAGCTATAATTGGGGCAAAACATCCTTTTCAAAGTCACTTACTTTGTCCTAAATGTTATAAATTATAGAGGGGTAGAAAAGCAGAACTAAGACAAGAAGTCTTCAGAAGAAATTACCAGACAACGGTTCCTATATTAAGAGCAGCTCCTGTAGTACTAATATAGAATTCATAGCTAAATCTCAGATTTAAAAGAGGTCACATACCACATGACAGATTTCTTGTAGAACAATCTTGATAATTTATTCATCAAGATGGTATCAACTAGGATATGACAGTGGGGGGGGGAAGTAGAAACAGAAAGAGCAGGATGGGGAAAGGTGGTAGAATTGCAATATAGTGCACAGTTTTTAGAACAGGAGGATAACATTAGTAGGAGTCAAAATTAAAAATGAAAACTAAAAGCAGGTAAAATAATATAGTAAAGGAAGATAACAGGATAGCAGCATGTCTGTATAATAAATATAGTGACAAAACAGGAGTGGAAGCAAAAAGTACAGTTGGAAATTACAATACAAAAGATAAAGTGAACTACGAAAGCATGACTGAAGGGAGCATAACATACATTTAGGACAAAACAGCATAGAAGCACTTGAGGAAATCTTCAGTATTTCAGAGGCAGAGAAAGGAAAGATGTTATATTGCTGATGTAAAATTGTTGAAATATAACAGATATTTGCAGGAGCTAAACAAAGATTAAGAGAAACAATGTGTATAAACAAGTGATAAATGAATAGAGTTAAATTACTGAAACAATGACTTATAAATAGAAATAAACAACAATATATTGATAGCATGGACAGAAATTCTTAGGGTCACAGGCAATTAACAAGTTACTAGAACTTGAATATGGTAATATTATCTGTGGAATCAACAGATTAATTATCGACTGAGAAAAACAATAACATCATAGTTTCATTGTAGTTCATCTCACCAATTAGTAAAATTATTATTTATAATAGAAATTCTTAGGAATTCTAGTTTTGAAAAAAGCAACTCAGAAGCGCACAGAATTTGCTACTTATATTGTTCAGAGGATTTCCATAAAAGCCTTTAAAAAATAACGAAAATAGGCATTGAAAACCTTACTTCAGTTCACTTAAGTATCTTCTTACAGAAGTCTCTTCTGACTTCAATAGAAACCATGTTAGATGATCAGTCGAGGCTCACTATTCTCCGTGGGAGTACCAACTGACAGGCGGAACACAGCTGCATTTTGTCCTCCCCACTAGACAAGAGTCCATGTCTAGTGGCTCTCAAGAAACAACTCACTCACCTGCTTATCCTTCAGTTATTCATGTCAATAACTCACCTAGCTGTTAGCTGGCAATGTGAGTATGGGGAGCCAGAATTACACAGCTTATTTCCTAGAGAAATTTCAACACATCTTTTGTTAAGTGTGACTGTGGCATGCTCAAGTTCTGAAGATTTTTAAATACCAATTTAAAACACCTGAATGGTGTTTGCTTTTTGAATGAAAAAAAAAATGATATAACTTTGAGAAAAATCTTGCAGGTTTTTATCTTTTATTTTATTTATTTATTTATTTTTAGAAGTGAGCCACTTTCAACAAAGAACAAATAATTTCTAAGTCCCAGAATGGAAACTGATTCTGTTTCTGGTGAGGTAGATTTCAACAGCCCTGAGAGAAGACATAAAGTAGTTCAGTACTAGTTCTTCATGCCTTAGTTATAGGTCTGTTCAATTTATGCTATGTGTTTGAGCACATAACACAACTTGATTGCATGGTGTGGAAACTAACAAATGAAGAACTTAACTTCTAACATCAACATGTTGGAAGCAATTGTTCTATTTCATACCCACATCCAGCAGTACCAATCAATCACAATTCAGACATTGAATCAAGGATATATTTTGACACCAAAGGATTCTTGAAAACAGAAATATTTTAACAGTTATCCCAGAACTAATCCATTTTTTTTCCTCCGTAACATATCTTCTCCGGTTCTTCTGTCACAGCCCAGAGAGCTAATTGTATCCTGGACTGCGTATCCCATGGATACATGAGGGAGGTGATTCTGACCCTCTGCTCACACAGAAAACTGCTTCAGCCCAAGTCCACAAAGCTCCAATCTGGGTCTGCCCACAGCTGCAGTTTCCCTCACACACGAACTGCTCCAGCACACACTGTCCAGAGTCACGGCTTCTTCCAGGGCAGACC
>NW_010174305.1:97591-98950 GCF_000695765.1 Mesitornis unicolor | reverse complement strand
GGCCCCCCCTCCTTTCTCTGCTGCAGCTCTCTTCTGATGGTCCTGGAGATCCCAGCTCTCTCTCTCTCTCTTTTTTTTTTTTTTTTTGGGATGAAGCTCCAGCAGGGCTTAAGCTTAAGTTGGGGTCAGGCCGGCCAAGCCCAGCTGGGCAAGGCCAGGGCCGCGCCACCCGCCCCTGGGTCCGCGCTGGTCAGGGCCAGTGCCAGAGAGAGCGAGGCATGCCCTGCACCCCCCTTAAATCCATGAATTCGCAGGGGCACTGATTGGCTTGGTCCTGGTCAGAGGTGGGTCTGACAAAGGAGAAGGGGGAGCTTTTCAGGTAGCTTCTTAAAGGGCCATCTCCATAGCCCTTCCCCCGTTACCAAAGACACAACCAAACACCCCTCACAGAAAACCCAATACATATGCTTAATTCCAAACAATAGTATTGGCTTAGGCAGAAAGCCATTGTAACAGAAAAACGGGTATTTTCACAGCTTAAAATACAGCTTTGATTAAAAAAAGTTATGTTAAAAACATTTTTAAAATCTGCATAGAATGCAAATATTTTCAGAGTGGACTGTAAAACCTCTCTCCCTTCCATTGTGGATACTTTTTAATTAGAAAAGTGCTTTGTTGAGTTAGCAGACAAAAACAAATGCTAAGAGGAGAAAAGGTCAACAGTTTCTGTCAGTCTCAGTAGTGTCCCAAGTTGCCAGCCGAAGTGGCAGCATGTACTAAAAGCATTAAATATCCTACTGTAAGTGAATACAAAACCCTTCAGTTTTTACATACAAAAACTGTTAGTGTTAAAATTGCATAAGAAGTAAATAAAGGATAGCAAGATATTGAACTAACTTTAAAATATCTTAGAGAAATACAATAGATTCAAATGAAAAATTTTTGCAAGGAGACTAATTAGCCAACTTTTCCTTAGTACACACAAGTAAATTATTATTAGTAAAAATGTGGTATCATGTAGGGTTTTTTTCCTAAAAATATCATGCTCTTTAACACCACGTCAAAAAAATAAAACTTTGTGATATATCTCTAAGATGTAAGAGAAAGAACTCTGCACAGAAAGGAAAAAAAGATCATGACTACATATGTGGGAAAAATGTCTCCATCAGTAGAGTATACCAGCATAGAAACTCCTTTCTATAGAGAGGTGTAAGAAATGTTAAGCAGCATTTTAAGAACCTCTGTAGGAAGGAACTCCTTCCTGTATTTGTCCTTCCATAGATGTTATGCCTGCCAACACAACAAGTCCTTCCCACCGTCCCAAATGGCCTGGGGATTATATTGCAAGTCATGTAGGGTAAAGGCAGAGCAGGAGGTAGCACAATTATCAGAACTTCTCATTTGATCAACCTGTGGAGG